>NC_045976.1:20350105-20478474 GCF_010909765.2 Amblyraja radiata | reverse complement strand
TTTTAACTAATTGGCTGATAGTTGGCGTCACTACATTTTTAGGGAAAAAAGTGATAGATGGTGGATGAATTATGTGTCCTTCATGGGTATATTAGTTTGCTTATTGAAAACTTTATGCTGGTTGGAAAACTCATTTCAGTGAAAGCTTAATATTATTTTCTGCATTGTGAAACCAGATCAAGGTTGTTTCAAATATAATTTATCGAATCAATTTCTTTGGAGATTTGATGCAGCTTGGCATTCTCCCAGAGAATAGTGGTACTCCATTTGCGTAAGAAGTATAATGCTTAAAAAAGGTTTTAAACTTAGAATTTTGGCTGCGTGCTATCTACATTAGTAAGTACGTTTATTGGCCAAGTATTCACATGGCCAAATAAGGAATTTGCCTTGGTGCTCTGCCCACAAGTAACAACATGACATACAGTGACAGTTACAAATGACTCGGGGAAACACTAAACATTAATAATAATAATAATAAAACATTAATGATAAAACACCATTGATCAAGCATTGTGAACCAACAAAGTACCAGATCAAAGGGAGGCTACAGATTTTTGGCTGTTGAGTAAAGCAACTATTCGTGGATAAAAATTGTGTTTATGTCTGGCTGTGGCAGCTTTGACAGTCCGGAGTCGCCTTCCAGAGGGAAGTGATTCAAAGAGTTTGTGGCCAGGGTGAGAGGGGTCAGAGATAATCTTGCCCGCTCGCTTCCTGGCCCTTGCAGTGTGCAGTTAATCAATGGAGGGAAGGTTGCAGCCAATAACCTTCTCTGCTGATCGGACGATTCGCTGCAGCCTCCAGGTGTCGTGCTTGATGGCTGAGCCAAACCAGACCATGATGGAGAAGGTGAGAACAGTCTCTACGATGGTCGTGTAGAATTAGACCATCGTTGCCTGGCAGATTGTGCTTCCTCAGCTGCCGTAGGAAGTACATCCTCTGTTGTGCCTCTTTGACTGTGGAGTCGACGGTAGCCCCCCACTTAAGGTCCTTGGAGATGATGGTTCCCAGGAACTTAAAAGACTCCACAGATGTGACTGTGGTGTTGTTGATGGTGAGTGGGGTGAGGGGAGGGGGAGCTCTCCTAAAGTCTACAATCAATTCCACTGTCATAAGAGCATTGAGCTCTAGGTTGTTGCGACGGCACCAGGACACCAGCTGTGACACTTCCTGTTTGGAGGCAGATTCCTCCCCATCCTGGATGAGTCCAATCAGGGTTGTGTCGTCCGCAAACTTGAGAAGCTTGACAGAGGTGACGGTGGAGGTGCATTCGTTGGTGTAGAGAGAGTAGAGAGAGTACGCAGTCTTGCGGCGCTCCTATGCTGAGATCATCTTAATTCTCCCTGCTCACTCTGCCCTCCCTTAATCTTACTTTTCACATAATCTCGCTATCCTATATTCACAATAATCCACCTCCGTAGTCTATTTTCATGATATCTCACAGAGGGATGTTGGAGTGCAGATACATAGTTTCTTGAAAGTGGCATCACAGATCGGCGTGGTTATCAACAAGGCTAGTGGTACAATTGCCTTCATCGGTCACCGTATTGAGTATAGGAGTTGGGATGTAACGTAACATTGAACAAAATGTTGGAGTGCCTGGATTTGGACAGTTGTCAGATTTGGTCACCCGGCTATAGGAAGGATGATGTTGCAGAGAAGATTTACGAGGATGTAACCAGAACCCGAGGGTTCATCTCCACGAAATGATAGGGAGAGGATGGTCAGGCTAGGACTTTACTCCTTGGAGCTCTAGAGGATGAGAGGTGATCTTATTGAGGAGTACAAGATCATGAGAGGAATAGATAAGGTGACCGCACAATCTTTTACCTAGAACGGGAGATTCAAGAACCAGAGGACATCGGTTTAAGGTGAGAGGGGAAAGATTTAATTGGAACCTAAGGGGTAACGTTTTCCACACAGAGTGTGATGGGTTTATGGAACGAGCTGCTACAATAGGTAGTGAGGCAGATACCATAACAATATTTTAAAGACATCTGGACCGGTACCTGGGGAGGAAAGGCTTAGAGGGATATGGTCCAAATGCGGGCAGGTGGGATTAGTGTTGATGGGCCGAAGGATCTGTTTCCTTGTTCAAGTTCAAGTTAGTTTATTGTCATGTGTCCCTGTGTAGGACAATGAAATTCTTGCTTTGCTTAAGCACACAGAAAATAGTAGGCATTTACTACAAAACAGATAAATGTGTCCATATACCATGATATAAATATATACACACATGAATAAATAAACTGATAGTGCAAATAACAGAAAGTGGTTGGTAATAATCAGAGTTTTGTCCGAGCCAGGTTTAATAGCCTGATGGCTGATGTTGAATTACTTTATGACTCCAAGTTACAAACGCAAAACCCTTTGCAGTGCAAGTCTGCCCAATCAATACGTACTATGCTTCAAAAAAAAATTAGGGGGTTTCGAGATGTCCCAGGGATGTTAATGGGAAAACATATAAGCAAGTCTTTCAGTGTATTGCCAGACTACACTGATGTGCATCACACTGTACCCCCCCCCCCCCCCCCCCCCCCCCCCCCAATAAAACCTGACTATGCAAATCCATGTCATAAATAATGAGTAAAGTAACAAAAACAGATCAAATCGCATCTTCGCTAAATGTATCTAATAAAAATAGCACTTCAATCCCTCAGAAACATTTTGAATCTATGTTTCAGAATAATCAAAAATATAATCTTCTCCACATTATGAACAAATCTGAAATGTCAAAGCTAAGTAGTGATGGACAGCTGACAGAGAAATAAGAGGAAAAAAGGGTGGGGTGATAATTAATATGAGCAAAACATCCATAGAAGCATGATCCAATAGGGATCATCGGCCTGTTTCTGTGCTGTACTCAAGTACACAAGCTGTTGGTTTAAACTCATGTTAAAAATGACAAAGGGAAATGGAAACCTATGGGCAGGAATCCATTGATGCAAATGAGGGGCTAATGGAAAAAGCATCAATTAAAGAAAGGCATACCTAATTCATTTGCAAGCCATTTTCGCTTTTATATAGAATACTTTGTTGAAGAGCTTACACTGTAACTGTAATGCATGAAAGTGCCCCCTTTTTGTGTCTCATCAAAAAGAGGGAGTACAATTAAAATCACACTGCACGCAGATTTGCGAAAGGAACATTTTATATATGAAATTTTATTAATTTTTAATATTTGCAATTCGGTTTTAATTCTCATTTTCCTTGCATTGAAAGCTTACAAAGGACAATTATTTTTTAGGGAGAAGAAAAAATAAATGTGTTTATTCATTTACATTTTTCTGTTACGTAAATTGCACCAGATCAAATATGATTCTTTATCTCTAATTTTTGCATAGTGATCTGTGAATGCTGCAAGAACAAATTTACATTATACAAACAGCTGTAACGTGGAGACCACCCATACTGGATAACATTAATGCAATGAAAATTGACTGGCTGTTTTAAGATAACCTGGATCTGATGATGAAAACAAATATAATTTTTTTTTTTTGACGTCATAAAAACTGAATATTTTAGTTTAGAGTTTAGTTTAGAGTTGGACAACAGGCCCTTTGGCTCATCGGATCTATGCCGACCATTGATCACCCGTTTCGATGTTATCCCATATTCTCATCCACCAGGGGCAATTTTACAGCGGCCAATTAACCGACAAACCTTTATGTCTTTGGAGCGTGAGAGGAAACTGGAGCACGTGGAGAAAGCCCCCGCGGTCACAGGGAGAACATGCAAGCTCTACAGAGATAGCACCCGTGGTCAGGATCAAACTCGAGTCTCTGGCGCTGTGAGGCAGTGGTTCCAACAGCTGTGCCACCACGATGCCCATTTATATTCATTTATATCATTGTTCTACGTTGTAACTGGCAAGAAAACACGGCAAAACAGTTTAAAAAAATGCTTAAACTCTTGTTGAAATAGTTCTTATAACAAATAATTTCCGACTACAATTAAATGGCTCTCAGGTTATTTAGATAATCCCACTATTAATGTATTTTAAACATTTCCTTGCAGCATTTCATTAACAACTTACAAAACCTCTAATATCTATGTAGGAGTGATGATACAACACATCATTACTGCCATTACTACCATGCTTGAGTCCGAGAAACAAATACATAAATCTGGTTAAGGTTCTGATTATCTGTTTTTACACTAATGTACAGAGAAGGGCAAGACTGGCAGAAGACTGGCTCAAAACTATTAAGATAGTTTCCGGCAGCTGCTTTTCCATTTATACATACTGTAGGCATAGCATTGAGTGAGAGTTGCACTTCCTGCAGCAAAAAAAACAAAAACTGCTGGAGGAATTGAGCAGGTCAAGCAGGATCTGCGGAGGCTAAGTGATGATTCATATTTCATGTCAACATCCTGCATGATAAGTCCTAGCAGAGGGTTTAGACCTAAAATCAATGATAGGGCCAGAACATTGTCTCTGGAATAGTTCATTGTGGATTATGGAACTGTCACACAACATAGAAACATAGAAAATAGGTGCAGGAGTAGGCCATTGGGCCCTTCGAGCCTGCACCGCCATTCAACATGATCATGGCTGATCATCCAACTCAGTATCCTGTACCAGCCTTCTCTCCATACCCCCTGATCCCTTTAGCCACAAGGGCCACATCTAACTCCCTCTTAAATATAGCCAATGATTTCTGCCCCTTATCCATTCAGTCTCCCATTCTAATTATCCAATTTATTTTTTTTAACATCTGCCTTAACAGACAAATGCTGCTATATTCCAATAGCCCTCATGATCATGCTTTCCACTCTCTCCTAGCCACCAGAAGGTCATGGCGTACATTTATTGCAATGAAGCAGCCATCTTTCAGTATCATCTCAACAGTTCCACTTATTACAGTCCTTGAATAAGTTTTAAACTCCTTAATCTCTACTGTATGTAAATGTTCAAACATTTTAAACCCATTTTCATTGATACTCTTCTGATCAATCGTCACTTTATCTTTTCCTACACTTAATGGCCATGTTCCAATTGTACAATACTCAAAATATGCTCTCAATTCCTGCACAAATTCAAAACTGTGCTCGTATTTGGGTTACCTTTCCGATTTATATGCATTTTGAAGTAACCAAAGAGAGGGTCAGATTTAACCTAAACAATAGTGTTTTGCCAATCAATATTCATCCCACATTTAAAAAAACCCAGAATACTTCCTCTTTTATCAAAATATTTCACAAAATCTTAGGCCTGGCGACAACATCATTTCACCAAACAACTACAGTAAATCACGGGATGGGTTGTAAAGGAGATGGTGGTAATCAACACAGAAAAAAACGGGAATTTGCAGAAAGTCTGTCACATTTGGAGGAATGAATGATTAATCTTTCGGGTCATTGACCTTACTTCACCCCCCACAGGGGCTGCACAAGGGCCACGGCCACAACCTGCAGCAAGAGCCCAGCTGTTGTCAGGGGGACAACGTGGGCCTCTGGTGCACAAGAAAGTGAACAAGATGAGCGCCGTGCCAGTCATCCGCGGCCCCTTCCTCCCCCACCCCTCTCCTCCCCTCCCCTCGGCTGGGCCGCACATGGCGGGCTGGCAGAGGCTGCCTCCGTGTGGCGCTGCTGGGGTGAGCAGCAGCCCGGGGCCGAGCCGGGGAGTGGCGGCTGGCGGTGCCCGGGGGGGGGGGGGGGGTCGTTTGCTGCCCCTGTGCTGCCAGCGAAGGTTCGAGAACAGCAGCAGCCAACCGTCGCGTCTCCGGAAGGCGAGACTCACCCGGCTCTGAGGCACAAATCGGAGCTGATTTTCATTAACGCCCGCCGCCGCTTGACCCTCGGCGACGCCAGCAGAGACTCCGGCCTCCGCCGCTGACCCCCGCCCGCCCGCTGTCACTGTTGTTATCGCCGCCGCCGCCGCCGCCGCTCCCCCTCCTCCTCCTCCTCCTCCGAGGCAGAGACACCGCTCGCCGCTCAGGTAAACACCAGCACCGCCGGCCGCTCCCACAGCCCGGAGCGCGGAGTACGGAGCGGGAGTCTCCAGCCCCCCTCTGTCTCTCACACACACACACTCCCGCCGAGCCTCACACCATCCACTCCCGGCCCCGAACAGGTTTTCCCACTCACTCACTCACCCTCCCTCAGTGGATGGTCGCATCTCTATCATGCTCCCGGAAACTTTACTCCCTTTAAAAAAAAAAAAAAATCATCTTTTGCTCCCGATTCCAGCGCCTGCAACTCTCGTGTCTGCGCCTTCCTGGTTTTAAAGCAGCAGGCAAGTTTAAATCTGAAGAAGGGTCTCGACCCAAATCGTCACCTACCTACCTTTTCCTTCTCTCCAGAGATGCTGCCTGTCCCGCTGAGTTACTCCAGCTGTTTTGTGTCTGTCTTACGTTTAAATCAAAGATAGGTGCAAGAGTGGGTCGGGTGTCCTGCCCCGGTACGTGGTTCTTGGTGAGAATGAGGAAGCTGTGAGCGGATAATGCAAAGGTAACAAAGGTGAAGGTGGTGGTTCCAAGCACGATAAAGATCAGTCCAAGATAATAGAATACGTATGAGAATTGCCTGAGGAGATGGATGAAATTCAGTGCATCATGTTTAGTGCCCGGGTAGAAGTTACCTCAGCACAAACCGAGCGATAATTTCGCAACAACGCTGGGTGCCAAGAAGCGAACACTGCGATGTAAATTAAATCATAAATTAGAGGTCAGTAATTTAGGGATTACCAAAGGTTGTAGATTGGATGACAACTGTGGTCAATTGAATAATTTTTGTTCCATTTCTGGTACCTAGTACCAAAACCATGAGTATTTTTTATAAATGTTCTCAATTTAAACAAATGAAGCATAATTGCATTTATGATGTTTTAATATTAAAAATGACATTTTAACATAAAAACAAACCATTTTGTCGAATAAAGTCAAGTCCATGTCAAATTTGTTGTCAATACGTATAATGAGGTACACTTACAATGAATATCTTACAGCAGCATCACAGGCACATTTACTCAAATTGTATATAGATTACATATAGAATTTCTAAAAGAAAGAAGACTGTGCAGAAAAAAAAAAAAATAAGTACACAAATATAATTGTGGGGGAAATAATGTCCATCATAGGGCAAGAGCAGGCAGTGATGTTATATTATCTGGGCCTGATTCTATTCTACAGCCATGTTTCTAACAGACACACAAATAATGAGTTAGAATAGGAGCAATAGGTGTTTATTTTTCTTTCCTCACCCTGGAAAACTGCAGTTAATTGCTGCGTTACAACTCTCACCCTATCACAGCTCAAACAGTAATGAAATTTGAAGACAATGTTAATTCTTTATGCTATTCTTACTGATAGTTAATATGTTCCATCATAACTACAGGAAAGTACAAGTCTTCTTTATTACATATTTTGTCTTCTATATTACAATAATGCATCCTAAAAAATGATTGTATCAGTATTTCTAATCCGATACATTTCTTCTTCTTAAACAGTTCCTCGGGATAAACATTTACTTGCTTCCACTACAGGTTTGTGGGCCCTGTTGATAATGAGGCTGGAGATGAAATCAGATTCCTGCATAGATGGGGGAAAGAGAGGCTGACAGGAAGGTTGGCAGAGTAGTTTGTGAGGTGGTTATGAAGGGCTTTGGTATGCTGCTGATGCATGGCCTTGATGTTTCAAATATCATGCTAGGTACTCCTCATTCACTTTGAGTAGATGAGGGCCAGAGGTTCCCAATGCCAGTAGAAATGTTGCTTTTCTCAATGGCAACATTAAACATCAATATTTTTTTCCTTGGACTATCTAGTGATGTCTTCCCACTACAGATCCAGAAATAAAGTGTTTATTTCAGGATTCTATGGTCGCTCTGGCCAGCCCAACATAGCCAACGGAAAGACACAAGGGTCTTGGTGTTGCGGACATACATCTGGGAAAATCATTGACTTGAATTTGGAAGATTTACAGTCAGCATTGGTGGTGTTTTGCAGTGCTTTGAGATGTCTGCTATCAATAGTCTTGCTCTCGGGACATATAAGAGGATAAGGGTTACTGTCACCCAGTACATCATGAGTTCAAGAGCGTTTTATTGTCATGTGTCCCTGATAGGACATTGAAATGGTTGCTTTGCTTTAGCACACCAGAACATAGTAGGCACGAATACTGAAAAGATCTTCTTCAAACTGATGGAGCATCTTTCTCCAGAGATGCTGCCTACCGATGGGTTACTCCAGCACATAGCCATAGAGTCATACAGCGTGGAAACAGGCCCTTCAGCCCAACTTGCCAACACTGACCAACGTGTCTCATCTACACTAGTCAGTCCCATCTACACTTTTCTTTTGTAAACCAGCATCTGTAGTTCCATATTTCTCTATGCAACAGAGCCTGGTCTCCAAGACACTTATACTTTGGATGGATTTCAGAAATCTGGAAGAACTTTTTGAATTGATTGATGACGGATCCCAGTGTTTTTGTAAAACAAATGCATGGTTCTGTGGTTCACTTTTAACTTGATGGCTTCGCTCCAGGTGGCTAGCTGTCTATAGTTTTATGGTTCCAGGAGTCAACATCAGCTCTCAGCTTTGTGCAGGCACATTGCCATCCGTTATTTCCGACAATCCAGACACAATAAAATGCATGGCAGACGAATGCCTAATGATTTTCTTCCTAGAGCCAAAATGTGATAGTCATAATCATTACAAATAACTGAACTCTGATACCAGATCTTTTGCAACAAATCAATGATTCACAAAAATTGTAATTCACAAACAATATTGTTAAGTACTAAACTATAGCTTTGCTGGCTTCATAATCTATGTGGCAGAGATAACTCAGAATTTATTTTCTAAGATAATAATTTTTAAACTGACCTTGCCTTTTCCCTCAAACCTTGTTACTGACAATCTTTCTTTACTTCTCCAGTGCCTTGGCAATATTACAAAAAAACAGACCATATCTTTCCAAAGTGTATAATTAATATAATGTATAATTAAATTTACCAAAGCTATATTTTAGTTACAGAACATGGCACAGTGTGTTGATATGGGATAGCTTAATAAAACAAGGCTGAACATTTGTAAATTATCCCTCCAAAATAAACCTGGTTCACTCTGCTTCAAAAATGTTTTGACAAATGGGCAACAGTTGTTAAATTGTTACAACCACACACAAGTGGGCCATAATTGATTGATTTCAAACAGGGATGAGGTGTGAGTCATTTAGTTCATAGGCAAATAATCTATGGAACTTCTTTCAAGTGTATATATACTTTTTTGATTGGCAGCCACGATTTTACAGATAAATATATTTTCACAGATAAACAGATACACTGAGTAGTTGACCACATTTTGAGATATCAAACTCTTAGGCCTAGCAGTTCCTTTATTGCTTTATACTAGCTTTAAGACAACATTGTAAGTCACAATCATGCTGTTTTAAAATATCCATAAAGATCGTAATCTTCACTTGCGGGATTGCCAGAACAACGTACACAAACTTCCCTGTGCGGCACTACATTATGTCAGCTCCAAGAGACAGCTGTGCGTCACTTAAGTAGCTGTCAGTTAAGTGCAAGAGCTGTGAGAAGAAGAAACCCATAGAGTCATCGAGTGATACAGCGTGGAAACAAGCCCTTTGGCCCAACTTGCCCACACCGGCCAACATGTCCCAGTTACACTAGTCCCACCTGCCTGCGTTTGGTCCATATCCCTCCAAACCTGTCCTATCCATGTACCTGTCTATCTGTTTCTTAAAAATGTCAAGTTATCTCCAGAAGTAACACTTAATTTACAGCAGTAACTTTGTGACTCATATTTATCTACTTTGCACATATCTCATGCTGCACTTTTCCAGCTCCTGAAGAACGATGCTACTTCAAGAAATTATGCTGCAATGACAGGAGAAGGGAAGGAAAAGTATAACTAGGGGCTCAGAGGGACCAGGACATTTCTACATGGAAGGGAACTACGTCAAGGATGCCAGAAAGGGCTTTGCAAAGATTAATGCAACGTGGGTGCAGTCTGGGAAAGTCTGACCTGCCTATTCCCGTGTGGGCCACAGGAAAAGTAGGTGTTTTTACTCCATAAGTATGGAGTTTCAGTGTCTTGCACCTTGCATCAGTGAGTAGAAAACTGAGATGTTGTAGTGAGATTGCAGGAGGTCAGAGATATGAGTGAGGTCTGACTTGGTGAAGCTTAGCATGTAAAGGCATTGCTGATCAGAGAAGGCTAGCATAGGGCATTGACACTGTAAAATGTGGGTGGGTGTAAGTCATTACATGCTTCCTCCCATTAGTCATTGGGGCTGCCTGTGATGTCTTTGATTCCAAATGTCAACCGCCATGACATCAGCAAGAAAACATTTAAGTGTAGACAAATCCCCATTGAAAATCAGTTTTGATGGCAGAAAGATAGACACAAAGTGCTGGAGTAGCTCAGCGGGTCAGGCAGCACCTCCGGAGAAAAAGAATGGGTAACGTTTCGGGTTGGGTCCCTTCTTCAAACTGACTGCAGAAACGTCATTGAAAATTCAGGAATGTTAGAATGAAGTGAGTCACCGGTAAAGCTTTAGAGTGTTTTGGAAACCGATGGTGTGTAAATTGGAGGAACAGTACCTCGTATTCCGCTTGGACAGCTTCCAACACAATATGAACATTGAATTCTCCAATTCTAGGTAATCTCTTACTAAACTACCCCCCCCTTCTCTCCCACCCCTGAACCCTGGACTCCACCCCCCTCCCCTCTTGCTACTTTCCTTTCTCTGGCTTCATAATCTGCAACTCTTGAAACCTGTCTCACACCTTATGTTCTTTGTTCCAGCCATCTACCTATTAACCCCCACAATCCCCGCATATGTAGATTTATTACCTGCAACACTTTGTCCTGCCTCTCCCATTTTCCAGCGTTCTTCTCTCCCCCTCCCCCCCCTCACCCCTTAACAATAAGTTGGAGGAATGATTTTGGCTCAAAATCATTACCTATCCATGTTCACCAGAGATGCTGCCTGATCTGCTGAGTTACTTCAGCACTTAGGTCCTTGAGTGTTTTGGAACAGCCGGGTAATAATAATAGTTTGAATGTTGGATCTTTATATAGCATGATTTCAAAAGGAAATATAGTTTGTAAAATCTGGTTGGTTGTGAGTAAATAACAACATACATTTTTCATACAACTGCAGTTGAAGATCACACTGGAGATGAATTTTGGGGCATTGCACAAATTGGAGGAATTTTATCCTGGTTCAAGAAAAGGTCATTCTAAAGGAAAACAAATGTTAAGTTAATGAAGGTGTTTTGGCCATCTATTAGTTAAGCTGCGGCATTGTTAGATAAACTAATTGGCAAGTAATCTCACCATAAATTGGTGGTGAAATTGCAGCAATTTTAAATTGGGTTTCATTTCCTTAAGTAGCCAAGAGAAATATTCTCTGAGAAATATTAGCAGAGAAGTAGCAATCACTTGTGGTCATAATTTCAAAACAAGTGAATATCAATATAAATGTTTAGTTTTAAAGAAAACTGCACGTGGCTGAAGTTTACTTTGCTGTAGCAAACAATTAACCATATAACCATATAACAATTACAGCACGGAAACAGGCCATCTCAACCCTTCTAGTCCGTGCCGAACACATAATCTCCCCTAGTCCCATATACCTGCGCTCAGACCATAACCCTCCATTCCTTTCCCATCCATATAACTATCCAATTTATTTTTAAATGATAAAAACGAACCTGCCTCCACCACCTTCACTGGAAGCTCATTCCACACAGCTACCACTCTCTGAGTAAAGATGTTCCCCCTCATGTTACCCCTAAACTTCAGTCCCTTAATTCTCAAGTCATGTCCCCTTGTTTGAATCTTCCCTACTCTCAGTGGGAAAAGCTTTTCCACGTCAACTCTGTCTATCCCTCTCATCATTTTAAAAACCTCTATCAAGTCCCCCCTTAACCTTCTGCGCTCCAAGGAATAAAGCCCTAACTTATTCAACCTTTCTCTGTAACTTAGTTGCTGAAACCCAGGCAACATTCTAGTAAATCTCCTCTGTACTCTCTCTATTTTGTTGACATCCTTCCTATAATTAGGCGACCAAAATTGTACACCATACTCCAGAATTGGCCTCACCAATGCCTTGTACAATTTTAACATTACATCCCAACTTCTATACTCAATGCTCTGATTTATAAAGGCCAGCACACCAAAAGCTTTCTTTACCACCCTATCTACATGAGATTCCACTTTCAGGGAACTGTGCACAGTTATTCCCAGATCCCTCTGTTCACCTACATTCTTCAATTCCCTACCATTTACCATGTACGTCCTATTTTGATTTGTCCTGCCAAGATGTAGCACCTCACACTTATCAGCATTAAACTCCATCTGCCATCTTTCAGCCCACTCTTCCAACTGGCATAAATCTCTCTGTAGACTTTGAAACTCTACTTCATTACCCGCAACCCCACCTATCTTAGTATCATCTGCATACTTACTAATCCAATTTACCACACCATCGTCCAGATCATTGATGTACATGACAAACAACAGTGGACCCAACACAGATCCCTGTGGCACCCCACTCGTCACTGGCCTCCAACCTGACAACAACCATCCACCATTACTCTCTGGCATCTCCCATTCAGCCACTGTTGAATCCATCTTGCTACTCCACCATTAATACCCAACCATTGAACCTTCTTAACCAACCTTCCATGAGGAACCTTGTCAAAGGCCTTACTGAAGTCCATATACACAACATCCACTGCTTTACCGTCATCAATTTCCCGAGTAACATCTTCAAAAAATTCAAGAAGATTAGTTAAACATGACCTTCCAGGCACAAATCCATGTTGACTGTTCCTAATCAGACACTGTTTATCCAGATGCTTATATATATTATCTCTAAGTATTATTTCCATTAATTTGCCCACCACTTAGTCAAACTAACAGGTCTATAATTGCTAGGTTTACTCTTAGACCCCTTTTTAAACAATGGAACAACATGCGCAGTACGCCAATCCTCCGGCACTATTCCCGTTTCTAATGACATTTGAAATATTTCTGCCATAGCCCCTGCTATTTCTACACTAACTTCCCTCAATGTCCTAGGGAATATCCTGTCCGGACCTGGAGACTTATCCACTTTTATATTTCACAAAAGTGTCAGTACTTCCTCTTCTTTGATCCTCATAGTTTCCGTAGCTACTCTACTTGTTTCCCTTACCTCACATAATTCAATATCCTTCTCCTTGGTGAATACCGAAGAAAAGAAACTGTTCAATACCTCCCCCATATCTTTTGGCTCTGCAGATAGTTGGCCACTCTGACTCTCTAATGGACCAATTTTATCCCTCGTTATCCCTTTGCTATTAATATAGCGGTAGAAACCCTTCGGATTTACTTTTACCTTACTTGCCAAAGCAACCTGATATCTTCTTTTAGCTTTTCTAATTTATTTCTTAAAATTCTTTTTACATTCTTTATACTCCTCAAGCACCTCATTTACTCCATGCTGCCTATAACTATTGTAGATCTCCCTCTTTTTCCGAACCAAATGACCAATTTCCCTTGAAAACCATGGCCCTTTACTATTTTTACGATTTCCATTTCAACCGAACAGGGACATAAAGATTCTGTACTCTTAAAATGTCACCTTTAAATGTACTCCATTTCTCTTCCACATCTTTCCCATAAAACAAACTGTCCCAATTTACTGCTTTTAAATCCTTTCGCATCTCCTCAAAGTTAGCCTTTCTCCAATCAAAAATCTCAACCCTAGGTCCAGTTTTGTCCCTCTCCATAATTATATTGAAACTAATGGTATTGTGATCACTGGACCCGAACTGTTCCCCAACGCATACCTCTGCCACCTGACCCATCTCATTTCCTAACAGGAGGTCCAGTACCGCCCCTTCTCTAGTAGGTACTTCTATGTATTGTTGCAAAAAACTATCCTGCACACATTTTACAAACTCCAACCCATCCAGCCCATTTACAGAATGTGTTTCCCAGTCTATGTGTGGAAAATTGAAATCTCCCACAATCACTACCTTGTGCTTACTACTAATATCTGCAATCTCCTTACATATTTGCTCTTCCAATTCCCGCTCCCCATTTGGCGGTCTATAATACACCCCTATAAGTGTTGCTACCCCTTTCCCATTTCTCAGTTCCACCCAAATAGCCTCCCTAGACGAGCCCTCTAATCTATCCTGCCAAAGCACTGCTGTAATATCTTCCCTGATAAGCAATGCAACACCTCCACCTCTTGCCCCTCCAATTCTATCACACCTGAAGCAATGAAATCCTGGAATATTTAGTTTCCAATCACAGCCCTCCTGCAACCATGTTTCACTGATCGCCACAACATCATACTTCCAGGTGTCAATCCAGGCTCTAAGTTCATCCACTTTTCTTACAATGCTCCTAGCATTAAAATATACACATTTAAGAAACCCACCCTCTCTTATTCTCTGATTATTTTCTTTTTCTTCTCTCTCCCCTACATTTTGGGTCAGAGTGCTACCATTCTCTGCCCCCTGCTTCACACACTGACTGCTAGCTTTCCCAATTTGAGTCCCTCCCCCCAACCATACTAGTTTAAAGTCTCCCCAGTAGCCTTTGCAAATCTCCCCGCCAGGATATTGGTCCCCCTTGAGTTCAAGTGCAACCCGTCCTTTCTGTACAGGTCGCACCTTCCCCAAAAGAGGTCCCAATGATCCAGAAACTTGAATCCATACCCACTGCACCAGTCTCTCATCCACGCATTTATCCTCCACCTCGCTCCATTCCTACTCTCACTGTCGCGTGGCACAGGCAGTAATCCTGAGATTGTTACCTTTCCAGTCCTTCTCCTTAACTCTCTACCTAACTCCCTAAATTCTTCTTTCAGGACCTCTTCTCTTTTTTTACTTATGTCGTTGGTACCTATATGCACCACAACCTCAGGCTCCTCTCCCTCCCATTTCAGGATTTCTTGGACACGTTCAGACACATCCCTGACCCTGGCACCAGGGAGGCAAATTACCATCCGGGACTCCTGTCTGCGTCCACAGAATCGCCTATCCGACCCCCTGACTATCGAGTCCCCTATTACAATTGCCCTCCCCTTCTTTTCCTTACCCTTCTGAGCAACCGGACCGGTCTTTGTGTCAGAGGCCCGGCCACTGTCGCTGCCCCCAGGTAGGCTGTCTCCCCCACCCTTACTCAAGCATGAGTACTTATTTTCAAGGTGTACAGCCACCGGGGTACTCACCAGTCCCTGTGGGTGAAGATGATCCTATTGGAAGATCTAATCCATGGGCACAATAGGACGTCCTCAGAGCAGAGCATTGTTGATGTGCATGGCATTCCTGTGCATGAGTAGGTCATTCGGCCCTCAAGCCAGCACCACCATTCAATATGATCATGGCTAATCATCTAAAATCAGTACCATGTTCCTGCTTTCTCCCCATATCCCCTGATTTCATTAGCCCTAAGAACTATATCTAACTCTCTCTTGAAAACATCCAGTGAATTGGCATCCACTGCCTTCTGTGGCAGGGAATTCCACAGATTCACAACTCTCTAGCTGAAAATGTTTTTCCTAATCTCAGTCCTAAATGGCCTACCCCTTATTCTTAAACTAACCCCTGGTTCTGGACTCCCCCAACATCGCAAACATTTTTCCTGCATCTTGCCTGTTCAATGCCTTAAGAATTTTATATGTTTCTATAAGATCCCTCTCATCCTTCTAAATTCCAGTGAATATAAGCCCAGTGGATCCATTCTTTAAAAATTAAAGCCATCTAAATCCTCCTCCCAGAAAAAAGTACTTTATTGCTAAAAACATCTCGCATTGGTGCATCTTGCCAAGAAGTAACTGATATCTCTTTCTGCAAAAACCACGGATAAACACTGAGCCTTGTCCAATTTGTCCAGTCTATAAAACAGTATATAAAAAAGAATTAAAATTGAATCTTAATTGCCTGCATTTTCTGATCAGGCATTTGTTAAAAAACTTCCCACAGACTCTCTGTGTCCAATTTACAGTAACTGGGAGTCTGAAATCAAATGATTTGTTGATCATTACACTGATCCGAATACCACTTTGACTGTGACATAATGGCACTGGCTAACTACAATTTGTCAAATGATTTGCAATTCCTTAATCATTTGATGTTCAGAGAGAACCAGATGCCTTTTACATAAATCCCTCGAAGTTAACATTCTGGTTCAGCAAGCAATTAAGAAGCAGATGGCATATAGACTGTTATTGCTAGAGGATTGAACACCAGAGTTTAGTTTATTTGGTTTAGAGATACAACACTGAAACAGGCCCTTCGGTTCACCGAGTCCGCACCAAACCAGCAATCCTCATACATTAACACTATCCTACACACAAGGAACAATTTACAAGTATTCCGAGCCAATTAACCTACAAACCTGTATGTCTTTGGAGTGCGGAGAACTCGGAGAAAACCTACGCAGTCTTGGGGAGAACGTACAAACTCCGTACATACAGCACCCAGAGTCGGGATCGAACCCGGGTCTGCTACGTGCAAACGCTGTAAGGCAGCAATTCTACCGCTGCTCCATTGCGTCACCCAGTAGAGACATCTTGCTCTAATTACATGAAGCTCTGGTGAGAGTACATATGGAGTACTGTGCACAGGACTGGTCTCCCTGCCCGGGGAAGAATATGTCTGCAATTAAGGGAATGCAGTGAACATTTAGCCGGATTGTCAAATGAGAAAGTTAAACAAATTGGGCGATTACTAGATAAAAAACACAATGTGCTGGAGTAACTCAGTGGGTCAAGTAGCATCTCTGGAAGACACGTATAGGAGATGCTTCATGTCGAGACTCTTCTTCAGACTAATTGTAGTCGGGGGAGAGAAAGCTGGAAAAGAGATGGTGTGGCACAAAGCCTGGCAAGTGATGTTGGATACAGGGCCTCGGCGGTGGCAGCGTGGGCCTCGGCAGCAACGGGAGCCTCGGTGGTAGCTCCAGAAATAGTGGATGCATTAGTAATAATCTTTCAAAACTCTTTAGATTCTGGAGTAGTTCCTGAGGATTGGTGGGTAGCAAACGTAACCCCACTTTTTAAGAAGGGAGGGAGAGAGAAAACGGGGAATTACAGACCAGTTAGTCTAACATCGGTAGTGGGGAAACTGCTAGAGTCAGTTATTAAAGATGGGATAGCAGCACATTTGGAAAGTGGTGAAATCATTGGACAAAGGCAGCATGGATTTACAAAAGGTAAATCATGTCTGACGAATCTTATAGAATTTTTCGAGGATGTAACTAGTAGCGTGGATAGGGGAGAACCAGTGGATGTGGTGTATCTGGACTTCCAGAAGGCTTTCGACAAGGTCCCACATAAGAGATTAGTTTACAAACTTAAAGCACATGGCATTGGGGGTTCAGTATTGATGTGGATAGAGAACTGGCTGGCAAACAGGAAGCAAAGAGTAGGAGTAAACGGGTCCTTTTCACAATGGCAGGCAGTGACTAGTGGGGTACCGCAAGGCTCAGTGCTGGGACCCCAGCTATTTACAATATATATTAATGATCTGGATGAGGGAATTGAAGGCAATATCTCCAAGTTTGCGGATGACACTAAGCTGGGGGGCAGTGTTAGCTGTGAGGAGGATGCTAGGAGACTGCAAGGTGACTTGGCTAGGCTGGGTGAGTGGGCAAATGTTTGGCAGATGCAGTATAATGTGGATAAATGTGAGGTTATCCATTTTGGTGGCAAAAACAGGAAAGCAGACTATTATCTAAATGGTGGCCGACTAGTAAAAGGGGAGATGCAGCGAGACCTGGGTGTCATGGTACACCAGTCATTGAAAGTGGGCATGCAGGTGCAGCAGGCAGTGAAGAAAGCGAATGGTATGTTAGCTTTTATAGCAAAAGGATTTGAGTATAGGTGCAGGGAGGTTCTACTGCAGTTGTACAGGGTCTTGGTGAGACCACACCTGGAGTATTGCGTACAGTTTTGGTCTCCAAATCTGAGGAAGGACATTATTGCCATAGAGGGAGTGCAGAGAAGGTTCACCAGACTGATTCCTGGGATGTCAGGACTGTCTTATGAAGAAAGACTGGATAGACTTGGTTTATACTCTCTAGAATTTAGGAGATTGAGAGGGGATCTTATAGAAACTTACAAAATTCTTAAGGGGTTGGACAGGCTAGATGCAGGAAGATTGCTCCCGATGTTGGGGAAGTCCAGGACAAGGGGTCACAGCTTAAGGATAAGGGGGAAATCCTTTAAAACCGAGATGAGAAGAACTTTTTTCACACAGAGAGTGGTGAATCTCTGGAACTCCCTGCCACAGAGGGTAGTCGAGGCCAGTTCATTGTATATATTTAAGAGGGAGTTAGATGTGGCCCTTGTGGCTAAGGGGATCAGAGGTTATGGAGAGAAGGCAGGTACGGGATACTGAGTTGGATGATCAGCCATTATCATATTGAATGGCGGTGCAGGCTCGAAGGGCCGAATGGCCTACTCCTGCACCTAATTTCTATTTCTATGTTTCTATGTGGTGGGGTCTTGCGGTCGATGAGCATGAGGGGGGAGGGGAAGACAACGGGGACCCGGCTTGGGGGGACCGCCGTGATGGACGGTGGGAGAATAAAGGGGGGCCCGGTGTGGGGGAGGGGGGGTCACCCTAGAATCCTCTATCCAGGGGATAAGTCTGCGTTTGTTTGTTCATTTGTTCCGGTGAAGGCGCTGTGCACACGGCAGCTAGCCAGCAGTCGCTTGGCTTTTTCTTTTTGTGTTCGCTTTTAATTTCAAATTTTTGTGTACCTTGTGTTTTGTGACTGTCGGCAGACCAATTTCCCCCCGGAGATGAATAAAGTTTTATCATATCGTATCGCGAAGGAGGGGTTTGATTTGCAGATAGGTGGACAAAGGCTCAATTTTTATACTTCATCTGAATGGTGGCTCTATGGATTGTAGAGTACTGCATTGGTAAGACTAGATGTTTTATCTGAAGCCTTAGAATAGAACTTGTTCAAGTGTTAGAAAATAACATTTTTTATTTTAATTGGTGTATTACATGGAATCATGCTAGCCGGCAAAATAGTTTGTGGATAATCCTCTCAGTTTTGCAATAGGTCTGCTCAGAATTGATTTACAGTTGTGCCTGGATTTGACTTTAATAGAGTGGTGCAAAGCCAAGATGAAAATATTCATTTCAGAATTATAATTCAAGTCAAGTAATTCCTCGTAACCATGTTAATTCCTTTTGGAAAACTTGAAAATACTTTATACCTAAATAGCCCTGAGGAGTTATTTCCTGTTAGGATGTAATTATCTAAACAGGAACATTACTTATTTAAACATGTAATCATCTTTTAAACAAGATGATAAGAGAGTCACAGTCACAGACTCATGGATGGCACATAGTCAGTGTGGAAAAAGGCCCTTCGGCCCAACTTGCCAACGCCAACCAACATGTCCCATCTGCACTAACCCCACCTGCCTGTATTTGGCCCATATCCCTCTAATCTTGTCCTATCCATGTACCTGTCCAAATGTGTTTTAAACATTGTGATTGTACCTGCCAAAGCTACCTCGTCCAGCAGCTTGTTCCATATACCCACCGCCCTTTGTGTAAAAACAAATGTTGCCCCTCAGATTCCTATTAAATCTTTCCCCCCTCAACTTAAAACTATGTCCTCCGGTTCTTGATTCCCCTACTCTGAATAGAAGACCCTGTGCATTTACCCTTTCTATTCCTCTCATGATCATGTACACCTTTATAAGGTCACCCCTCATCCTCCTGCGCTCCAAGGAATAAAGTCCTAGCCGGCTCAACGTCTCCCTATATCTCTGGCCCTCGAGTGCTGGCAACATCCTCGTAAATCTTGTCTTCACCCTTTCCAGTCTAATAACATATTTTTGAGAACACGGTGACCAAAACTGAATACAGTACTCTAAATGCAGCCTCACCAATGTTTTGTACAACAGTAACATGACCTCCCAACTTCTATACTCAATACTTTGACCGATCAAGGTTAATGTGCCAAAAGCCTTCTTGACCATTATACATTTTTTTAAGTTTTCAATGATCTGATCTTCTTCCATTTATATTTTATATTTCCACAAGAGAAAATATGCCCTGAATATGTTGTTCATAGGGCCGAATAAGCAAGAAGCACGGGAAAAATCCTTGTTATTTTGAAAGTTATTAAATTCTGTATCAAGTGTAAGTGCTGCCACTGACATAGAGAAGGTAACAAAAAAGCTGACACTGAGAAAATGAGAGATTTGCACATGCTCAGAAGTTACACAGCGTAATGGAATCATGCTCCTTTCAGCAAGGACTATCCCGTCACTCGTGCTTTAACCGTGATACAGCACACTCTGGTGGTAGAAAGCGGGACTGCAAATCAGATCTGAAAAATCGTGGTAAATTCTGGATTTAACATTTTGCAGTCTAAGATTGATAGTATGAATGTACGCTTTGTGAAGTGCAGGCTACAAATTGTCATTGGATAGGGAGGGCATACACAAGAGTAGATGCAAAAAATAATAATTAAACCGTCATACTGACTGAATATGCTCATAAGTGGCAAATAAATCACACTTTATAGAATTTCACAGAAAAGTATAACCAAAACAGATGAACTAATCTAATTTATTTATATAGTGTAAACTATAAATGGAAAAGGCTCAAATATCTAGCATACAAAATATTTTCTTTCCGTGATTTCATATTTAAAACTCATTCTCAGTTCACATCTGCTGTTGGCCATTTTTTTCCTTCTCTCCATATCCCATTACCACCCACCTTTACGTTGATTCACATTTGTCACTTGATCTCTCCTCCACTGTATCCTATTACGGACCTTCCCTTTGGTTCTACCCTTTGCCCTCCCCCCTCCCACTTTCCGCACTGACCTTTCCCTGCATCTCACAGTTTATTTATCTCAGATTACTTCCAGTTCCAATGATGTGCCAACTCTCGTTTTCCCTCCACAGATGCTCCCACTGCTGTTAACATTGCCACCATGCAGAATTTTGTATGTTTTTAAAGAAAATTGCTTCTTTTTTTCCTTCTTCCATCCGTATTTTGGCCTGAAAGGCATCATCGCAATAGATTAACACAGCTAGAAAATGGTTGCAACAACTTTATTTACATCCAAATCCTGTTTGTTCTTTGGCAATCATTTTACACCTCATCTCCATATCTCACATTCTTTTGTCTTCTTTTCCTCTCTAGCCTTTGTCCACCCATCTGCCAAACAAACCCTCCTTACCCATATCCACCTATACCGCTGTCTCCACGCATTCCACTCTCTGGGCCCTCACCCCCTCATCTTCACCATGGATGTCCGGTCACTCTACACCTCCATCCCCCACCAGGATGGCCTCGGAGCCCTCCGGTTCTTCCTCGACCAGAGGAGCAACCTATACCCAGCCACTGACACTCTCCTCCGCTTAGCGGAGTTGGTCCTCACCCTCAACAACTTTACATTTGACTCCTCCCATTTCCTCCAAACACAAGGCGTAGCTATGGGCACACGCATGGGCCCCAGCTACGCCTGCCTCTTTGTCGGGTACGTTGAACAATCCTTGTTCGAGACGTACCAGGGCCCCATCCCCGACCTCTACCTCCGTTACATTGACGACTGCTTTGGGGCCACCTCCTGCACCTACACACAACTGACTGACTTCATCCACTTCACCACCAACTTCCATCTGGCACTCCAATACACCTGGACGATTTCCGACACTTCCCTACCATTCCTTGACCTCACCATCTCCATCGCAGGGGACAGACTCCTGACCGACATACATTACAAACCCACTGACTCACATGGCTATCTGGACTACACGTCTTCCCACCCTGCCCCCTGTAAAGACTCCATCCCCTACTCCCAATTCCTCCGCCTACGCCGCATCTGTTCCCAGGATGAGACATTCCATACCAGGGCATCGGAAATGTCCTCGTTCTTCAGGGAACGGGGATTCCCCTCCGCCACCATAGATGAGGCTCACACCAGGGTCTCATCCATACCCCGTAACAATGCTCTCTCTCCCCATCCCCGCACTCGCAACAAGGGCAGAGTCCCTCTGGTCCTCACCTTTCATCCCACCAGCCGGCAAATACAACACATAATCCTCCGCCATTTCCGCCACCTCCAACGTGACCCCACCACTCGCCACATCTTCCCATCTCCCCCCATGTCTGCCTTCCGCAAAGACCGCTCCCTCCGCAACTCCCTCGTCAATTCTTCCCTTCCCTCCCGCACCACCCCCTCCCCGGGCACTTTCCGTTGCAACCGCAAGAAATGCAACACCTGTCCCTTCACCTCCCCCCTCGACTCCATTCAAGGACCCAAGCAGTCGTTCCAGGTGCGACAAAGGTTCACCTGTATCTCCTCCAACCTCATCTACTGCATCCGCTGCTCTAGATGTCAGCTGATTTACATCGGGGAGACTAAGGGCGATTTTGGTGGAGTAAATCGCCCTTGGTAGGTTGGGCGATCGTTTCGCCGAACACCTCCGCTCAGTCCGTAATAACCTACCTGAACTCCCGGTGGCTCAGCACTTCAACTCCCCCTCCCATTCCCAATCCGACCTCTCTGTCCTGGGTCTCCTCCATTGCCAGAGTGAGCAACAGCGGAAATTGGAGGAACAGCACCTCATATTCCGTCTGGGGACCTTGCGTCCGGATGGCATTAACATTGAATTCTCCCAATTTTGCTAGCCCTTGCTGTCTCCTCCCCGTCCTTAACCCTCTAGCTGTCTCCTCCCACCCTCCCATCCGCCCGCCCTCGGGCTCCTCCTCCTCCTCCCCTTTTCCTTCCTTCTTCCCCCCCTCCACCCCCCATCAGTCTGAAGAAGGGTTTCGGCCCGAAACGTCGCCTATTTCCTTCGCTCCATAGATGCTGCTGCACCCGCTGAGTTTCCCCAGCAATTTTGTGTACCTTCCACTTTTACCTTGCCAGGCTTTGTCCTACCCCACCTCTCTTCCAGCTTTCTCCCCCAGTCAGGCTGGAAAAGGGTCTCAACCTGAAATGTCACCTCTCCAAGTTCTCCAAAGATGTTGCATGACCGGCTGAGTTGCTCTCGTATTTTGTGTCTTTCTCTAGTAATTAATTGTCTACTGTAAATTACCAATCAGTGTAGATTAGTGCAAACAAGTATCAAACGGGGTTGATTGGCATGTGTGAGAGGATATAAATAATTCAGGAGCACAGGGTGATAAGCAAAGAACTTCTATGATCTTTGGTTAAGAAAGAACTGCAGATGCTGGAAAAATCGAAGGTGGCCAGTGGTGGGTACCCATTGGTGGCGAAAATGTCGGAGGATTATCTGTTGTATGTGACGGCTGGTAGGGTGGAAGGTGAGGACAAGGGGGACTCTGCCCTTGTTAAGTGGGGGGATGGGGCGTGAGAGCAGAGCTACGGGATATAGAAGAGACCCTAGTGAGATGCTCATCTATAGTCGAAGAGGGGAATCCCCGTTCCCTAAAGAATGAGGACATCTCCGATGCCCAGGTTTGGAACACCTCTTGTCCCCACCTTCCACCCTACCAGCCAGAGTGAGTCCCACTGCAAATTGGAGGAGCAGCACCTCATATTTCGCTTGGGTAGTTTACACCCCAGCGGTATGAACATTGACATCTCCAATTTCAGGTAGTCCTTGCTTTCTCCCTCTTCCCCCCCCCCCCCCCTTCCCAGCTCTCCCACAGCCCACTGTCTCTTTCCCCTCCCCTTCCCAGCTTTCCCACAGCCTGCTGTCTCCGCCTCTTCCTTTCTTCTTCCCCCCACCCCCACCCCCACATCAGTCTGAAGAAGGGTCTCGACCCGAAATGTCACCTATTCCTTCACTCCGTAGATGCTGCCTCACCTGCTGAGTTTCTCTAGCACTTTTGTCTACCTTCTATGATCTTTGGTGATAAGAGCAGGGTGATTAGATGACACCGGTACATTACTCCCCCTGGAGGCCGACATGGACCTGTTAGACCAAATGTGTTGGAAGGAACTGCAGATGCTAGTTTAAACCGGAGATAGACACAAAATGATGGAGTAATGCAGCGGGACAGGCAGCATCTCTGGATGGAAGGAATGGGTGATGTTTTGGGTCGAGACCCTTCTTCAGACTGAGAGTTTTGTTCTATATTGTTCTAAGAATTTGCATAGCAGGATCTTACAAACATAAGGTACTAGACTAAGTGGGACCCGTTGGGTCCCATGTTCACACCGGAGGTCATGGACATTGTGGGCCAAATGGATTCTTGGGGTGGCAGCTCAGTCCCTCAAGCCTGATGTGCTGGCAGCTCACTCACGGCTGGTGGGCTGGCAGTTGACTCACGGCTATTCCTTGAAATTCCATTTCAAGCAGAGTGCAAGGCCACCAAATTCAAATCCATTTTCCTACCATTTCAAGCAGGGTGCAAGGCCACCATATTCAAGTGCAGTTTCTTACCTCATCGAGCAGGGTGCAAGACTACCAAATTCAAGTGCAGTTTCATACCATTCAAGGAGGGCGCAAGGCCACCAAATTCAAATGTTGTTTCATACCATTTCAAGCAAGGTGAAACCACCATAAAACCACACAAAACACCACACACAGTTCAGTAGACATTCAGTGTGTTCAGTTGATTCACAGCTAAGACAGAGTTGTGACCTCTCCCTCCCCCATCATACAAAGACTGAGCCACACCCACACTTCCGGGTTTTATAATCCCTCCCCCTTCCACCGGAAAAGGTGTGGCCTTCATGGTGTGATTAACAGGAGAGAGATTCTCAACATTTTTAAAACACTAACAACCATTAGCAGTGCATTTTTACTTCATTAGCAGTGCATTTTTACTTCATTAGCAGTGCATTTTTACTTCATTAGCAGTGCATATTTACTTCATCAGCAGTGCATTTTTACTTCATTAGCAGTGCATTTTTACTTCATTAGCAGTGCATTTTTACTTCAACCCAAACAACCATTAGCAGTGCATTTTTACTCCATTAGCAGTGCATTTTTACTCCATTAGCAGTGCATTTTTACTCCATTAGCAGTGCATTTTTACTCCATTAGCAGTGCATTTTTACTTCATTAGCAGTGCATTTTTACTTCAAACCAACCATATTTTCATTTTCAAACCACATTAATGGCACTCACAGTTGAGTAGACATGTGTTCAGTGTTATTCAGAGCTCAGAGAGACGTTGCCCTCTTGGTTCCTCCATCTTGCAGAGACTGAGTGAGGCACACCACTTCCGGGTTTTATAGTCCCTCCCCTATCTCACCAGCAGGGGCAGCAGAGAGAATGGCAATTAAAAAAAAAACATTAATATCTCTCTGATTTTTCATCGATGGGAAAAATGAAAGGCGGAGGGGGGCTCCGAGCGAGGTGGCCAAAAATGACGGCCGTAGGTGGCGGCGTTTTCTCGGAAATCACGCCACAGCGAGCCAAAAGCAGTCAAGATCAGACTTTTAGTAATATAGATAAAGTAATGACCCTGTAATCTGCTCCTTTCAGAGGTTCTTCTGAAATGTAGCATCTGCCACTGTGCAACATGTCCTTGGGCTACAATTTTCTGAAGTAGTCTCAATCGCAATGTCCTGCTCCCGGTGGCAGTCGGAATTTAAGGATTTACGGGAAGCGGCTGACATGAAGGAGGCCGGCGAGCGGCAGGAAGAAGTGTTCAGACAGAGATGAGCGGGCCGGCAGAAAGTGCTGAGGCCCCGGCGGCCGCTCGTAGGCACGCAATGCGGTGGCTCCTCGCCCGGAGCGCTGCGGCAGCGGTGAGTGAGTGAGTTGCTGGCGTGATCCCCGATCTCCGACCCCCTTCTGCCCTCCCCGCAACTTTACCCCTGGCCATTCTCCCCACACATGCTGTGAAAGGAACTCTCTCCCCCCCCCCCGCCCCCCACCACCCAGTGGTGCTGTCCTTTTACAGCCGCTTCCCACTTTACAGCCGCTTCCCATCAGCTACCAGCAATGAGGGATAGACTTGGCTATCCATCAGTACAGTAACATCGTTCTTGATGTTGCTGTACTGAGGGATAGCCAAGTCTATCTTTCTTGGCTAACAACTAACCTTCAGCCTCCAAGAAGCAAGTACATTTTCGTGCCTGATTTTTGGATTAAAAATAGTGTCTTCATTGCCGGGAAATACAGTATTTAAAAACATATAGTTCAAAGAAATTTACTTACCACATTATTTGTACACAAACTCCATTCTTCTCTCTTAAGATACTCCTAAGATAATGACTATCCATGTTTGAAAAACCTGGCAAGAAACTTGCGCTGCGCATGCGCAGGAGTCTGCTGCGCTGCACATCCACGCAGTCCATGGTACAAAGGCAGAATTTCAGCTGCCTTCAGTTCCCCTTGTCACTGAAGGCTTGAAGCAGCGTCAACGGCACGTGAACTGCACAGACCTTTGCTTCTGCAGATGAAAGGCACGGGAGAATTATACCTACCTAAGAGATCGATCTCTTAGGCATAGTTCTATAGGCATAATTCTCCCGAGCCTTTACTATTTATATTTAATAATTATCATTTTATAATTTTAGCCAGGGTAGGCACTGCCTACCCTGCCTACCCTGACGGAACGTGCCTGCCCTCAAGAATGCCCCACCAGGAGTCACACCTATTTCTCCCCTTCCACCTACAATATATTCCTTTGTCTCCACAATTTGCACTTCTATCCTGATCTCACAAATGATGTCTTTTCATCTCTGGCCTTTGTCCAATTACCTGCATATCACCCCCCTCCTCCCCCACCACAATCAATCTGAAGAAGAGCCCCGACCCAAAACGTCACCTATCCAGGTTCTCCAGAGATTCTGCCCGATCCGCTGAGTTACTCCAGCACTCTGTCTTTTTTTTGTAAACCAGCATCAGCAGTTCCTTGTATGTACATCTTTAGTCGTAATACAGTTATTTGTCCATCACAAGACGACTGTTTAACAGGCCTAAACACAGCTTTCAATTTCCAGGCAACACTGACACCTTGAACATTCTATCATTTCCTGCTCGTCCTGCTCTGACTCTTTGACTGCCAGCCTGCTTCTCATGTTCTGCTAACAAAAATTCCCACGACATGGAGTTGCTTTATCTCCAGAAAAGATTTGACCACATCCCAGCCAAAAACTTTTAAAAGTGAACAGACTAGTGGTGTTAGAATTCCTTCTTCCTGACTCACTGGAAGAATTACAGCAACCTGATATTTTCTGCGTAGAGTTCGCTTGTAATCCAGTTACACTGTAAATTCCTGACTGAAAACACAAACTAAGCCTTCTGTTGCATTAAATAGGCTGTATTTTATCTAATAGTTCCTGCATTGATCACTGAGGATTTAACTGCAACAGCAGGAGAATAGAGGAAAGAAAACATGCTTATGCAGTCACTGGGGGTTTACCGACAAGAATTAACAAGGTGGCACTGACAGAGTAGCAAGAGCAGAAGGTCAATATCAACAGAGGTATTCTTACTAGCATTTGTTAAACAGTGATTTGGAATTACTTCTACCCATCATTAGCTCTGAATGTAACTACAGGTCGTACTGCAAACATGTCTGGTCAGCAGATTCCAATCATAGAGAAATATTGGTGGCATGGAGCTGCTACTATTTCCCAGTAAACAGCAGCCTAAAATTGTAGCGGTGCTTTTACACGCTTAGAATGCAGTCAATTATTGCCTTTAAAAAATTCCATGTGTTTATTGGCATCTTCCCCTCTCTTTTCAGCATCTTGAAGGAATTGTTTTCTCATGAATGGTCTGCTTCACTCCTACACCTCCATCAATCTTCCCTCTTTTCACAGAATCTTCCCATCACATTGCCTTTAATCTTCTTCCTTCCCACCCCCCACCCCCGGGTATCCAAGACTGTTTCCAGATGAAGCAGTGCCTCACTTGGACTTCTTCCACTTTATTATACTGTCGTCAGTGCTCACGGTTTGGCTCCACCACAAAGAAGATAGCTAACAGATTGGGAGACCACCTTGTAGAACACTTCCACTCAGCCTGCAAGAATGACCCTGAAATCCCATCTGTCCATGATTTTTAATTTGCATTTCTCATCTACTCTGACCTCCCTGGATTTGGTCTTCTACTTTGTTCCAATGAAACACAAGAAACAGCCCCTCACCTTCTGACTTGGCACATTACAGTGTAAAGTGAAACAATAAATTCAACACTCTCAGATTATCAGCCAGTCCCGTATGTCACATTTCCAGCACTTGGTATTTTTCTCCTGTCTGGTCTTCCAGTGCCTCAGATATCATTCAACTCCTCCTGTGCACACCTCCTCTGGACATAGCTTCAGCACCCTCTTTAAGCCGGCACTGCCAGTTGTGTCATTCAATCTCTCCTCGTCCCATCTCATCCATTTTGTTCTCTCCACCATTCTTTCTGTCTCTGCAACTGAAGACTTGTTTTATTTCTAACAGTTCCTGATACTAATGAATGGTCATCGACTTAACAGTTAACACTGTTTCTATCTCCATAAATGATTCCTGTCTTTCTGAGTAATGCCAGAATTTTCAGTTTGATTTCAAGTTTCCATCACCTCCAATTTTCTGATTTTGTTTGAAAAAGTATTATCAGCCTGGATTTAACACATTGTCGCGGCACCTAGTGGTGGCTCTGGTAATATCGAACCCTCGCTATTGGCTAGCACGGTTACGTGTGCGGGGAGCGTTTTAGCGGGTTTTCTGTAAAATTCATTCGAGCTCCACGCGGTTTTGAGTGAGCATCGTTTATTTTGGCTGTTAATATCGACTCGCGTAATCACTTTATTTTTGTTTAAAAAATAAAGAAGCTTGTTGTACCCGATTGTCTCGACTCGCCAAAACATCTCTATACACAGGCAGAACTAGTTTATTGTAGCTCGGAGTGAGACTTGGGCATAGAAAATGGTGTCAGTTAAACTTCAGATACCATATTCTGTGCAGAATGTTTACATTAAATTTACTTTGAAAGATATGCTAAAATTCCATGAGAAAATGCATTGTAATAAAATATTCAAGGTGCTCTCTAAACTTTGTTTCCTGATGCTGGTGAATCGCTGAAGAATTTGCACTAGTGTTCACTTGGAAGCATTTACAATTTCTCAACATTCATATAGCACCTTTATAACATGCAAAAATATCCCATGCCAGTTAAATCATCTACAGAGGTTTTGTCAATATTTCACCAAAGTTACAGTAAATGGCCAAATCCGGAGAACCTCTGCTAAGATTGTAAGTGAACGGCGTTGTGTTGAACCATACAAATCTGCCAGTAAACAGGTTTAAAGAGCTGAATGACCCACATTTATACCGGAACACATTCCTTTGTATACCAAATGTGCTCGGAAATCAGGGCAACAGCAGCATACGACAGTCGATAGTAAAAAGTCAATAGTGCTTTATTTATCACATATGCAACTGCACAGTGAAATTCATGTTGCATATATTACACTATTTTTGGTGTCGTTATTCAACATCCAAAGTCTGGTGCTTTGCGCATGTAAAACTCCAGAGAAATATCCTTGATAGGTTTAAGAAGTAAAACCTTGTCCTCTGCTCGAAGTAAGATGCATGTGGTTGGCATCATACAAAGTTATTTCAATCATATCCCAAATACATTGTATGAAATACAATCATAATGAAATAAAACACATGATGAGATTGAGTGAAATGTGTCGATTTAATACAAAAATGATGTGTGATAAATTCTCTTTAATATGTCTACATCGAGAGATCCAAGTGTTTGCTCTGAGTATTTTTGCCATCTATCTTGGTATTAGATGTCTCTAATGTTTGAAAAGTAGTAGATCAACTTAACCAATTCCATATAAACATGGAACAGAAAGTGTATGAAGGAACTGCATATGTTGGTTTAAACCGAAGATAGACACAAAAAGCTGGAGCAACTCAGCAGGACAGGCAGCATCTCTGGAGAGAAGAAATGGGTGACGTTTCAGGTCAAGGTTTCGTTTGAACAGAAAGTGATGGATAGCACAATACCCTCATAATAAATTAAATACAAAAGGAAGAGTCACAATTTTGAAATTAAATGATGATTGACAGGCTATTCCTTCCCAGTATTGTTTCGAGACACTGCCTAACCAAATAATTCCACACCCAACCATTCTCAGCCTGGAGCTGTTTCCCACAATCGTCTGCCTGTGCCAGGTTTTGTAGAACAGATCTTTTTAAGATAACAAGAAAAAACTAAAGGGAGCACAACTGGAGATTAAAAAGGACAGGTTAGAAATACTCAGCACGTCAGGTAGCATCTTGGGAGAAAGTAACACAATTAGGTTTATAATTTTCAAAAATATTGGAGGTGAAACTGATGACGAGACAATAAGAAATAAGTGATAGAAATTAAGGGACTTATTATTGGAAGGTAGACAAAAATGCTGGAGAAACTCAGCGGGTGAGGCAGCATCTATGGAGTGAAGGAATAGGTGACATTTCGGGTCGAGACCCTTCCTCAGACTGATGTCGGAAGGGGGGTGGGGGGGGGCGGGAAAAAGAAAGGAAGAGGTAGAGACAGTAGGCTGTAGGAGAGCTGGGAAGGGGAGGGGATGGAAGGAGAAAGCATGGACCAAAGATCTTATAGCGGAGCAAGATGGTCCACTCCGCTAAAGAAGCCGTAGTAGTAGCAATGTTACAAAATTTTGAGATTTTAAAAATCAAGTCTGTAATTTATCCCATCAGATAAAGCATAAAAAGAAGTTTAATTTGACACCTAATTCACTTTCATATCTTCAGTATTAAAAAAGTTATGGCCATTTTCATACTCAGAAATTAGCATCTTGTTCCCTATTGCTTTTCCATTGACTTAACACAAAAGCTGTGATCGAGGACAGCCCATAACTTTATTAAAAATTAAGAGAACTGAAATAAATTTTCAGTTGTTATAGATTGAAGCATTCTGAAAAAATTATGAAAGAATCTTACTTGGATGACCTGAAATTAAAGCATATAATTAGTTAGTTACCCAATTGTAGCTAATTACAAAATTCAATTACTAGATCTAAACATCTATCCATTTCTTAAGAAAATATTAACATTTTTAAATAGCCTAAGTGTCCAAATAACATTCACACTAGCATTCACAATATAACATGATTTTTAAATCTCATTGTCATGGATTTATAGGCCAAATGGAAGGAATTTAATGTTTAATACCTGTAAATTAATGGCCATTTAAATCATCTTGCGAGTGGGTTTTTCTGGAACGCGATCAATTGGAACGTTGCGGTTGCTGTGAATTGAAACCCCATTTCGGCAGGAAAAAAACTGGCAGTTCGTATGGGGACTAAATCACCGTTTCGCAACGTAAAATGTGGATTAAAGGTATCTTAAGAAACACTTTTATACATAAAATAAACGGCTTTCCTTTACCTGTCCCGTACGTGAAATCTGTCCCCGTTGACGGCTTTAGAAGCTGATTTTTTAATTACTTCAGCGATGAAATTGTCGGATGATTAAAAAAAAAATTCACAGAACGGTCATCGGAACAATTTTTCAGCAAAAGCTTGCACTCCGACAAAATATAATCGAAGACAGGTAGGAGAAAATGGCATTTTAACCCCCCCCCCCCCCCCCACTCAAAGGTGCCAAAATCACGCACACGGCCGGTGGCAGAACTGCAGCGCCGCTGAAGGTAAGTTTGGTAACATACATAGTAGTAGGGTCATGGGTAATCTTCAGCTCCATTTTTGTAACCGGCTTCCGTCGTGGCGACAAGCTAATTCAGGGAGTGTGTGTGTGTGTGTGCTCTTCTTCACACTGAGTCAGGGAAAAGAGGAACAAAGTGATATAGACGGTACTAAGGACAAATGAATGGAAGATATGAAGCGCTGAGATCAGGTTGGTTATTGCGAACTGAGTGGAGGTGTTCGGCGAAGCGATCGCCAAGCTTGCGCTTGGTCTCACCGATGTAGAGCAGTTGACACCTGGAACAACGGATGCAATAAATGAGGTTGGAGGAGGTACACCCGACCTTTCTGTCCTCAACTTCCCCTCCCATTCCGAATCCGACCTTTCTGTCCTGGGACTCCTCCATGGCCAGAGTGAGTCCCGCCGCAAATTGGAGAAGCAGCACCTCATATTTGGCTTGGGTAATTTACACCCCAGCAGTATGAACATTGACTTCTCCAATTTCAGGTAGTCCTTGCTTTCTCCCTCCTTCCCCACCCCTTCCCAGCTCTCCCACAGCCTACTGTCACCGCATATTCCTTTCTTTTTCCCGCCCCACATGTCTGAAGATGGGTCTCGACCCGAAACGTCGCCTATTCCTTTGCTCCATAGGTGCTACCTCACCCAATGAGTTTCTCCAGCATTTTTATCTACCTTCGATTTTTCCAGCATCTGCAGTTCCTTTCTTAGACTTATTAATGGAGATATCTTGATACACTATCAACAGGATAAGGTTCAATATCCTGCAGCAAGATTGGGAAGTCTACTTATAAAACAGCTAACAATAACCTGTTTCCTTTATCATCCTTACTTTTATTGCATATCTTTCATTCAATGTTCTATATTTCTCTACATCATTATGTATATCTCTCATTTACATTATCCCTAACCAGTCTGAAGAAGGGTCTCGACCCGAAATCACCCATTCCTTCTCTCTAGAGATGCAGCCTGTCCCACTGTCCCACTCCAGCTTTTGTGTCTTTCTTCTACTTATAAAACAAATTGAGGTACAAAGGCTGCCCACTGGAGAGCAGAAAGTTCTCTACTGTTCAAGTGAATGTTTTGCTTAGATTTTAATCATACACCACAACAGCCATAGGGCTATTGTCACGATTAAAGTCTTCAAAGGCCGAATTGTGGTGTGTTTACAAATTCTTCAGGGTCACTCATCTGATCAAGAACAGTTGGAAAACAATTTGTAAATCTGATAATCCCAGGCTGAAAGGAAGACACTTGTGTCAAATAAACTACATTGGAGCATTTTGTAATCCAGTCCCTTTGACATTTAAACTAACATCCAGGGAAGATTGTAATCTAGCTCCTTGTTAAATCAAGATGCAGACAAGATCAAGAACCAAGAGTGTTTATTTGTGATAGATTGCAGCTATTTATAAAGTCGACATCTTTCTGTGTAGACATGCTGATTGTGGTAGCTTTACAGCCACGGTGGTAGCTTTACAGCAGGAATGAAACGCAACTCTCAAAATACGTCAGTCATACTAATTTATGGAGCATATTACAATTTAGACACTGGGTCTTTTGCAGCGTTGTGGAGAGTACATCTGAGAGTACGCCCAACAGAAATGATATCGAACTACACCAAACCAATGCAGAATGGCAAACTGCAATGTGGGTCCAAAATAGTCTCTGAATACAGTTCCATTGATCTTCAATATATGTTTTCATGCCATTGGCACTCCTGGTGTAACTGTCTCTATGAATTATATCAGGTACATAGGATGGCTTTGAAATCCTTGTTAATCCCAAAATAATTTGGGGAAATTGGTAAATTCATAAAAAATAACATGAACAATGAGCGTTTCTAACAGTTCCATGATTTTAAAATATTGTTGGGATTCAATTGTAATTTAAATGCACCCATCGCTGTTTCAGAGATTAACCTTTCAGGCAGTGAATTCCAATGTACAAGTATTCACACTGTGTGTAAATGTTTATCCTTAAGTCAACTTTGGTCCTTTTGCCAGCCTCTTTCATCATTGGAGGCAGGCTTCTCTTTATTCCCATGCCCTTGGCCTCTGTGCTTTTATTTAACATGTGGGTGACTTATATTATTGCAATCACTGAGACTTGGTTGAAAAAATGGACAGGACTGGAGACTCCATATCTAGGGTATAGAATTTTCAGATGAGACAGAAGGGAGGGAGTGGGGGGAGTAAAACCGGAGGAAATATTGCACTGTTAATCAAAGATTGCATTACTTATCAACAACCCTGTTGAGGGAGGATATCCTAGAAGGCTTCTCAAACCAGGCTGTATGGGTAGAGATTAATAACAAAAAAGATGTTGTTACATTTTTTTAGAGGTGTATTATAGACCTCCCACCTGTTAACAGGAGAGTGAGGAATAGATATGCAGGCAGATATCAAAGAGATGCAACAGAAATAGAAACATAGAAAATAGATGCAGGAGTAGGCCATTCGGCCCTTTGAGCCAGCATCACCAATCAATATGATCATGGCTGATCATAAGGGCTATTGTACTGGGGGGTTTAAATTTCCCAAATATTAACTGGGATTGCTTTAGCATTAAAGGCTAAGAGGGGGCGGAGGGTGGGAGCTGTGTCTAGGATAGCTTTTTGACACAGTATGTAGATAAACTAGGAATGAAGGAGCATTACTGGACCATATCTTAGGGAACATAGCTAGTCATGTGGAGGGAGTGTGAGACGGGGATTCATTTAGGAGATAGTGACCACGATTGCATATATTTTAAAGTAGTTAGGAAAAAAGATAGTGATAGACTAGTAATAAAGGTATTAAATTGGGGGGCAGGGGTGGGGTGGAAACTAATTTCAATAACATAAAGGAATACCTGTTGAAGGTAGATTGGGAGTATTTACATGCAGGCAAGTCCACATCTCCATAATGGGAAGCATGCAGAGAAATCAAATGGCAAGAAATCAAGGTCAACCTGTACTGATGCAAGGCAGAGTTAACAAGCATTTGGAATCCTGGATATCTGGGGGCGGATAATGTGAAAAATGCAAGCATTTGTCATGACTCATGGGTTAATTGACCTTCTTAAATTGCCCCTGGAGTGTAGGGAATGGATGTAAAAGTGGGATAACATAGAACTAATGTGAATGTGTGATCATAGATTTGGTGGGTCGAAGGGTCTTGTTTCAATGCTGCATCTTGCAATCAAAAACAAATTCTTGACGATTGCCAAATTTGCAAATTATTCTGCATAATCTATCTCATTTGAGGAGTTGAAGGTAGTTGTGAAGTTAAGACAGATCTGTACTGTTCTCTACATGTTTCTTGGTTTTCTTAGGCTGTGAAGAACATGTCCATTGTTCCACTTGATGGACAGAATCCACATAGCAACCGGGAGGTGCTCTTTAGCCACTGGGACAAAGCTATTGAGAAGGATCAGTCCAAGGAAGGATCTCGACCCGAAACGTCTCCAGAAATGCTGCCTGTCCCGCTGAGTTACTCCAGCTTTTTGTGTCTATCTTCGTGAAGGATCTTGTGATGTCTTTCCCCGTGGCAGACAGCAGGGAGTCCTTTCTATAATTACCACAATCTGTAATTACACTCCAAGATGATGTGTTTACATTATCTATAAGATGACATGCCGTACGTACTCTTCTCAGATCGAGGAGATGACGTTATAAATTTGTACCAGTATATAGGGAGAGGTGTAGAGAAAGTGAGAAAAACCAACAGAGGTGCACAACAAATAATAAACAACAACATGTGGGTAAAAGACCAACTACTTTTAATTAATTAAATTTGATCAACACGAAAAATATTTCACCAAATTGTTCACGTATTCTACAGATTATCTCTGAGGAGCTGCAATACCAGTTACACCTGAAGGTGGCAATGTATAAGAAAGAACTGCAGATGCTGGAAAAACCGAAGGTAGATAAAAATGCTGGAGAAACTCAGCGGGTGAGGCAGCATCTATGGAGCGAAGGAATGGGTCACGACTCGAAACGTCACCTATTCCTTCGCTCCATAGATGCTGCCTCACCCACTGAGTTTCACCAGTATTTTTGTCCACCTGTGGCAGTGTATAGATGCTTTACAGAGCGCACCTGCACGTACTATTTTATAATATTGTGCAAACCTTCCTCCTTTCTCCGCCTCGCGATTCCACATGTTGTCAGTCCGCCGCCTCCATACTGCACACAGCTATATTACAACCGATTAATTTTCAACCTGCGTTGTCCCGTACTCATTTTGATTTGCGGTGATTTTCTTGCTTTTAGCCCATTCCAGAAGTAAAATAAAGAAACTTTAATTAAAATCAAGATCTGGAATAATTGAGCTTTATAACACCCATTTTATCTAAAGTCAACAGTTCTCTTGTTTTTTTGTGTGTCACTGATAAGTGGCGTAAACTCATAGGTTTCAGGTGAAGGGAAAAGATTTAATAGGAATCTGAGCGGTAACTTTTTCCACACAAAGGGTGGTGGGTGTTTGGAACAAGCTGCCAGATGAGGTAGTTGAGGCTGGTACTATCCCGACGTTTAAGAAACAGGCAAGTTCATGGATAGGACAGGTTTGGAGAGATATGGACCAAACGCAGGCAGATGAGACTAGTCTAGCTGGGACATGTTGACCAGTGTGGGCAAGTTGGACCGAAGGGTCTGTTTCCACGCTGTATCACTCTATGACTCGAACTGCATATGCATACAGATGACATTTGCAAGTGCTAAACCTTTGAAATAAAAATAGTGGAGACCATGATAGCATGGGAGGTTAAACAACATAAGTAATTTTGAAACTGTGCTGTGGGTAGAGGGGGGGGGGGGGGGGATAATATGTTAAAATAAATCGAGCAGTCAGATGAATAGTTATGGTCAGCTTCATTTTTTTTTTTGCACTTCCAAAACTAAAATTAAACGGTTGCCAAGTACAGAAGCTTACCCAGCAACAGAAAAATGTATCATAAAACCATCCAAGTGACTTCAGAAGTTATACTTCAAAAATGAAAAAGATTGACTTCTGATTCACCTGGGAACCTGTCCAAGAATATCCAAGCACTAATTGGTGCAGGAAAGTGTGCCAGTTACAACTTGTGCCTCTACAAAAGACCAATGAGTTACACATAGCTGGACACACTGCATATGTATGGTGGCAGCATCCAAATTATCCAATGTAAGCAGAAGTATCATGAACGACAGAGGTTGGCCTGAAGGCAATAAATGCACTTGAGATTCAAACCACTTCAATTTTCTATCTGAGCCTTCATTATAAGATTCTTGTTAGACTTCATATATATAAATATTGTGAAATTATCGAGGGATATGGAAAAAATGTGCATACTCAGTGAAGATCAAACAGGATCTAATTAGTAATATGGTGTATTAGCATGAAGAGATTTAAGCAAAAGCTCAGTGGCGATCATTAGAATAATTAAGCAACAATCTTGGATGTACAAAATCAATTTATACTCAGTAAACAGTATACAACGTTGTATATATCTACCTCTGCAAAATGATTCAGTTTGACACTATTATTTGTATTTGTACTGTGTCCACCGATGTCTACCTCCAAAATATTGCCCGGCACTGACTCGTCTTTCTTTTCCGATCAAACCATCAATCATGTCTTTTCAAAGCCTCTAAATTGTACGAATCACGGATTACCCACATCGATCTATTCCGCTTAATTTTGATGGAATTAAAACTCTGCTGGACTTCTAACTCATCCCAGGTCCATTCGCCGACACCTCCATGTGCTGACATTGATCCCGTGATGAATAGCAATTATTCTCACTTCAAATCCTTCCATGGCATCACCTTCTTTATCTATGAGATCTTTCAGCCTCACATCGCTTGTTTGTGGCCGTTTTATCATACCTAAATGAATGGCTCCACACGGTTGATGACCGAGGTCGCACGGTGTGGAATCGCCAGAACCTCTCGCTTAAAATGTAAACATTGACCAATCCTTCGGTCAGATACTCGGGCTTCACTTTCTGTGATGCCTTTAAGACGCTATATAAATACAGGCCCCGCTGTTTCAATGACGGCACTTTTATATTTAGCAGCCACGAGCGACGCATTTAGATAAGGACGAAGCGACATGGTTGTTCTTATACCATTATCAGAACTGCCACACGAGTGTCGATTTGTTATGTTGTAATCATAACAGACTCCAACCCTGACGCAGTATACATCACGCCAGCACTTAAAGTCTGCTCTGGTACATCGGTGACATGAAAGGACAGGTAATAACACATTGAACCAGGCGAGAGGCGGGATAAAATAATAAAAGCCTGCACCTAATCTCAATGTACTCCCCAATCGCTGTCATCGCTTCATTTCCCAAAGTCAGGCATTTATTTCGGATTCGACGCTATTCAGAAACTTACAGAGTTGGAAGATTTATTCGGTGGCAACGAGTTCGTGTTCATATAATCTTTTCTTTCCAACTTGTGAGGTCAACCGATGATGGCTAGACGATCGCAAAAGTGTGAAAAACAAAATATTGTTTCAGCAGGAAACAACGTTGATAAACGACCATTTATCCAAGCTGTATATATACACCTGAAAGAAATTGACGGAATAATGATAGGGGTGATCCCGCATAAATAGTTTCAGGACGGTTGGCGCCTATTATCTGCTCGTCCTCCGCCCACTTTATATGGATTTAGGAGGAGCAGTTCTCAGAAGAAAGGCGGGCAGCGAAGGGCCTCAGTCTGGTGGGTGGATTGGGGGATGTGTGGATCAACAGAAAGGGAACCACGGAGTCTCAACAATACATAACACCCTCCTTTATGAATACTTTAGTCATTCATATTCATTGGAGTTCAGTCCAAGCGAGGTGCAGACGCACCCAAGTCTCTTTTTGGGGGTTCGAATTTTAATTTAATTTCTTCCTTACGAATCTTATCAAATGTAATGGTTACGCATAATAACGTCCAAGAGTAGTATCGCTGGACATAAACTGTAGCCGGATCTTGGTACCAATTTTCGCAGAAAATCAAATTGAGACGGAAATGTTTTTTTTAATTGGAAACGAGATTTAAAAAGAACTAAAAAAAAAAAATAAGTTTCACACAATAGATATCATTCTCCTGCTGATCAGATTATACCAAAGTAATTTACAAGTGAGTTTAGAAAAAAAAAATCATCATCAAAAGTGAATTTTGTTCTAATCTAAAACAATCTGCGAACATCTTGTAATTTCTGCCTGGCTTGCTTTGCTAACAAGTGCTCCCTGGCTCGGAGTCGCTGCAGCTTAACGTTCGTTGCACACTGTCTCTCTTTCTGTTGTCGCTTTTGTTTCTGAATGAAACGCCCACATCCCGTCTCCTGGGATCCCTCTTCAAACTCGGCGTCACCATGACAACAACCTGCATTTCTCTACTTTAAAACAACTACAAACGGATCTCTACGTTTTTTTAAATCCCAAGCACAGGATTGCCTCTTATTTCCCCCAAACACTTAAAAAACAAACAAACCCATCTTGGCCAAATCAACTTGTTAGTTAATAATTCCCCTGAGGTTGGATAGTGGGTCACATGGCGACTGTGTTGTCTTTTTAATCCATTTGGTGGCGGTGGAGTTATTGGCATCCCCGTGTGCGGGTCCCGCTATGCAACTGTTCTTTGACGAAGTCCTTGCAGGTTTTCGCCTGGTGTAACTGTGCACCTTCAGCCGGCGGCTCCTGGCGCTGATCCTACGCACAGAACGACGGACGCACCTGAGAGAGAGAGGAGAGAGAGAGAGAACTTGTTGCAGGAAAGGACCGGAGACCGGGCAAAGGAGGAAGAGTGGGTGGAGGGAGAGAGGGAAGAAGGGAGCCGGAGTTACCGAGAGAGTGTGTTAGAGAGCAGGGAGAGGGAAGGAAGGAGAGAGGCCGATGCGCGGGGATGGGAGCCCGCGGCCGCTCCTGGTTCTCGCTCCGCGCACTCACTCTCTCGAACAGAAGAAGTTACAGCGCCGCGGAAAGTTTGGAGCGGCCGGGAAACGGGAACAGGTTTAATGTTAACGAGTCGCAGGAGTGGCGGAGCCATCTTGAAATCAAATCGGGTCCAAATTAAAGCAGGAAAGCGGACGGAGGGGGGAGGTTGGAGAGAAGAAAAAAGTAGAAAGGGGGGGGAAGAAAAGTAGAAAGGAGGGGAAGGGAAGGAATAGAAAGGCGGGAATTTGTTAACAAGAGGAGAGGGTTTGGAAGGGGGAAGGGAAACTGAAGGAAAGTGAGGGTGTGGGTTCCAACCTGACCATGCCGGACCCCAGCGGGACTGGGTGAAGGAGACGCTGGCAGGTGAGGGGGTGGAGGGCGCCGGCTGTTGGGATGAGCAGTTGCTGGGAAGTTTAGCAGTCAGAGAGTTTACTGTAACAACAGCACCATGTCGCTTCGCTGGCGGCTCCTGCTCGCTCTCCTCCTGCACACGCCGCTGTCGGGCGGCTTCAGGCTGCACCTCACACGGGGCTCTGGGGAGTCGCCGCTCGCCAACCTGTCCCTGGGAGCGGCCGGCTGGGTCTACCGGGTGGACCGGCTGGCGACGCCGGGGCCGCTGTGGAGAGGCGTGGAGCTGGGCTCCCGCTCCGGGGAGCTGAGGCAGAGCGGGCCGCTGGACTGCGAGCTGCTGCCCACCAACCCGGCGCCCCTGTGGCTGCACCTGGCCGCTGCCAGGCCGTGGGGGTACATGGTGGTGAGGACCCGCCTCGCCGTCTATGTACACGGACAGGACTGCTACATCAAGTACAAGAGGAAAGGGTCACAGCCGCCGCTGCACCTTACACGGGGCTCCGGGGAGCCCGACCTTGCCATCGACGTGGTCCTCCTGTCCGGGGCACACGGATACGGCTGCCTGGCGGTGGGGCAGCTGCCCGATGTGAGGGAGCTGGTACCCGCTCTCATGCAGCCAGACACTCTGCTCTGCACCGGGCTCAGCGCCTCACGGCTCCGGCCGCCCGGCTCCGGCGGGACGCTGCTATCGGGGGCTGTGTGCGTGGGCCCGGACACCCGGCCCGCTGTCGCCCACCTGTTGTGCACTCGGCTGCCGGCAGCCCGCAGGCTGGGCGCCCTCCTCGTCCGCGTCAGGGTGAGCGGCCGGCGGCAGGAGCGGCCTCTCCGGCTGAAGCGAAGCGCCAACCGCAGCCCGCAGTTCCAGCTGCCCAGCTACCAGGTGTCGGTGCCCGAGAATGAGCCCGCCGCCACGCTGGTCATCGTGCTGAGCGCCAACGACCTGGACCCGGGGGAAGCTGGCCGGTTGGAGTACACCATGGAAGCGCTGTTTGACAGCAGGTCTAGCGACTACTTCCAGATGGACCCCGACACGGGAGCCGTCAGCACCACACAGGCGCTCGACCGGGAGACCAAGGACACGCACGTATTTAAAGGTGAGCTGTGTGTGTGTGTGTATGTGTCTGCGAGAAAGGTTATCATAGAGCGATACAGCGTGGAAACGGGCCCTTCTGCCCAACTTGCCCACACCGGCCAACATGTCCCAGCTACACCAGTCCCACCTGACAGCATTTGGTCCGTATCCCTCCAAACCTGTCCTATCCATGTACCTGTCTAACTGTGTCTCAAGGAGTGGGCGACGTTTCGGGTCGAGACTCTTCTTCAAAAAGAAAGTGCACCAAGAAGGGTCTCGACCCGAAACGTCACCCATTCCATCTCTCCAGAGATGCCCCGCTGAGTTACTCCAACATTTGTGTCTATCTTCGGTGTAAACTAGCATCTACAATTCCTCCCTTCTCGCTAGCATTTTCTTAGAGCGTTTAGCTCGTTAGTCTCTGAATGCTCAGCTCGTACTAAGTTAAAGTTGATGACAGAGCTCATGGTGGTAACTGGTCACTGTCGGGCTTACTGATGTTTACTTTGGAATGTTTGACTTCTGAAACTGACAAGTATCTTGCAACATTGTACCCGAGAATAAATGTCGCTGTTAAAAGCAAAGATACTGGAGGAGCTAACGTTGGTTAAAAGTGGGGAGATAGATGATCAAAGAATAGGCGGTGGATGGAGGAATTTGGGTTATGTGCAGGTTGATGAGTGATGGTCTTGTCATCACGTTGGGCACCGACAAAGTGGGCCGAAGGGCCTGTTCTTGTGCTATACTGTCCTATGTTCTAATAACAGAAAATTAATCATGTTCAGATTCACAGCTTCACTTTGCCCTTTTCCTGGAGCTGTGAACAGGCCAATTTGTAAGTAATTAAATTAACACAGAATCAGGACATGCCAGCTGACTTTGATGCCCTAAGACATGACTTTGTTGTCTCTAGGTTTTACTAATTACATATACACCTGGCTGACCTGTTGAAGTTATTCAGGACACAACACACATGGCAATGTACATTATCCTATTCACCATCTCCCTGCGCTCCCAAATCTGCAATGGCTCTTGTTCAAGCAATTCTGATACTAGTTTTCAGATCTCTCCATGAAGTTTCTTCTCTTAAAGAAAGTGGAGTCAGGGGATATGGGGAGAAGGCAGGAACGGGGGGTACTGATTGGGGATGATCAGCCATGATCACATTGAATGGCGGTGCTGGCTCGAGGGGCTGAATGGCCTACTCCTGCATCTATTGTCTTATCTTTTGAATATTTAAACTCCTACTACCAGATCAATCGTCACTCCCACCCTGCCAGACCATTCCTTCTGGAGAAGGTTTAGTTTCGTTTGGAGATACAGTGCGGAAACAAACCCTTCGGCCCATCGAGTCCGCACTGGAGTTTCAGCATCACTTCATCTACTTTGGCAGATAACAGGAATCGGTTCTAACTTCAACAATCTCAGATCATCAGCTGTTGTCGTCTTGAATCTCGCATTTCCAGAATCATTTTCTCTCTCTCTCAAAATTTTAGATTTTGTTTGTCCACTCCTATTTACACATTATCCAACAGAGCTTTAGTTGATGTGTAGGTTGCTGACTTAAAATGTGAACTCCGTTTATCTCTCCAAAAATGCTGCCTATCCTGGTCCAACAGTTTTTATTTTTAATTTCAGATTTTCAGCACCTGCAACATTTTAATTTTTTCACTCCTGCTTTGAACCTATATCTTAAGCTTTTAGTCACCTGCTTCAATAAATCCTCTTTGTGTGACTTAACGTCAAGTTGTTTGGTAACTCTCTGCAGTGCCTCAGGATCTTTTATTTCATTAAAGGTGTAGCAGCAAATGCAAGTTGGTGCATGTACTAATTTGGGGGGAAACCTGACTGCATGAACCCTCCTTGTTTGGGATTTTACTGTTCAAAATTCAGTCATGGAATGTAAGTGAAGTGGCACGCCTTGTCAACTTAGGTTGCAGACGCTGCATTGTGCTGTGCACAAAAGTTGAATTTTGAAGCACAAAATTAGTCTTGGCACTTTAATGGTCAGCTTGTTGTTAACTGTTCGAAGGATGTGGATGTATGATGTTATGGTCCTACTGGGAAGGTTTAAGTGCATCGTGATGGGCAGGGATGAAATTGACGAGAAAGTTGTACATAGTCTAGACCACCCATATGGAAAAACATTGATTTGGAAAACAGTGTGTTTTTTCTTTGGAGAACATCATAATGGGTGGTGGTGGTGAGGTGGGGGCGAGAGGGATGGGAGGGAGGGCAGTTGTTGATGGTGATATTGTGCAATATGTGTGTGATGTTAAAAGGGTTCTAATACATGAAAAGTTGTTCCAAGTGCAACAGAAGGACCGTTTAATGTGTTTGTCAAAGAGGTGTTTGGATGACTGTGTCTCTGTGTAATGTTGAGATTCAGTAACACATTTTGGAAGGCCATTGGTTAAACATTAGAAAATGACAAGCTTGTTGGTTTGTTTGAATTCATCTTCAGCATGATGGGCTGAATGGCTCCCTTCCTTCCTTCCTTCCCCCTTCCTTACTCTTTCAGAGATAAAAGGCTTGAAGAGGCTTGAAGAGGAGTAGTAAACATTAAAGCGATCAATTTATCACAGTCTAACAATGGAATGTGAACATTTTTTACACTTTCCAAGTGTTGAAGGATGAGGATTATAATTTATTTCCCTGAAGGTGCAGTGAATGGTAATGCATGGAAATTTTGATCATGCCATTAAAAAAAAAAACTTGTGCTTAAGTAAAGTAAGTTAAAGGCACCAATTTCTGCCAATTACTTGCCAAATTTAGATAAAAATAGGGAATGACAGAAGAAACCCTTTCATTTTGCTGCCTGCACCCAGGTTAGATCAATTCAAAACACATTTTCCTTGTGTATATGTTCTCACTACGTTGTATTATATTAGATTTTGTCCAGAAAGGAAGCTTTCAGCACAGCAGTCCCAAAATATGACAATTTTGTCTGTCCTTTTTAAAGCTTTAAATATGTTCCAAGCATCTATACATGAGTGAACTATTTTGCTTACCAATATTACAGAAGTAATGAATCATTGACAAAGGCAGAGGATAATCAGTGTGGATTGTCACCTCTCTGTCATGTGCAACTTTGACCAGAGAGGTGAGCTTTCCATAAAGTTGAGTAAACAAAAAGTAGAACAAAACAGTTATTCCAGTCTGTCGTAAAGACTAAGACAAACTAAACTCCCCAGGGAGTATTTCAATAGTTGATATTTTAGGCTATTTTATAACTTGAGACATTGAGAAATATTTTCTAACTCGAGGAGTGTGAAAGTACTTATTTCGTTCTGGGTGGTGTTTTGAACTATATAATTTTCTTTAAATTGAAAGTAATCCAAAAATCTTCATAGTTAGTAACATGCACATTTTACACAATACTGCTCTGTTCTTTCTTCCACCTATTTCCAACACTGTCAATTTAGACATGTTATTTGGATGTAATATTGCATCTATTGATTTTTCTTGTTGGCTTTTAATGGCAGGTTAGGAAATATGAATCACACTTGTTCTTACAGGGTTATTTAACATTTGAGAAACCAAGATGAAAGCTGATGCGTGTAGATGGAAAGGAACAGTGACATGAGGATACCAAAACTCAGTTTGAACCGATGAAAATAAGGAGGCCAGAGTTTTGAGCTTTTGAGTATCAATTTGCTAAGAGTTTTGATTTCCTATCAATGAGGATACAGGGAGGAGAAGGGGTATCAGTTCAGTATGCTTAATATTTTGTTAAAGGTATAGAAGCACTAAAATATATGGTATTGTTTGAAAGCCATTTAAAAGGAGAATGTTTAGCTTTTTGTTTCAGTTGTGTGTACGTACGGTATGTGCGCCTAAATAATCATATGCAATGATTTAAGCTTTTTAAGCTAGGTCAGCGTGTTAAAACACTGCCTTGCTCGAATTTACCCTTGTCAGGTAGATGGTGCCTTGGTTTATCAGCTTGTCTGAAAGAATGTGCGCCTCTCAAAGCATGGTCACCTTTGGAACTGATTTTATATTTGTCATCAGGTGATTAACTCCATGAGTGTATTTTAGCCTAAAATCTTGGTCTCAGTACTGCAGTGATGCTGAGCTAACCTGATACTTGTCAGGTATTAATGTAAACTATGGTAAGCGGAGTTTAAGAGTTTGCCTACGGGGAAGTGATTTGAAGAGAGAGCTATTCTAGTGATCTGTGACAGATCTTCTGTCCATCAAAATTCCAGTCACTTGCATCATACAAACCTGGGAGCAGGATGTTGCCTGGCCCTATACTTGGGGTGAGATGGAAGTGTTCTGCAGATGTTCAGTAGTACTATATAGTACTGAGAATATAATTTCATGAAACTGCCACATATCTATTGACAGAGAAACTTTGATTTATACATGGGCAGCACGGTGACTCAGCAATAGAGATTAGAGCACCACAGACCCGGGTTCAATCCCGACTACGGGTGCTTGTCTGTACTAAATTTGTACGTTCTCCCTGTGACCTGCATGGGTTTTCTTGGAGATCTTCAGTTTCCTCCCACACTCCAAAGGCGTACATGTTTGTAGGTGACTTGGCTTGGTATAAATGTAAATTGTCCCTAGGATAGTGTTAATGTGCGGGGATTGCTGGTCAGTATGGACCCGGTGGGCCGAAGGGCCTGTTTCCGCGCTGTATCTCTAAACTAAACTAAAGTTGGAAATCATAAAAATTAATGGTGCTGGACTGTGAGAGAAAAGCAGAAATGCTGGAAGAACTCAGCCAGTCAAGAGAAACCAGTCAAAGTTTCGGGTCAGGGACCCTTCTTCAAAATCTTGATTGATGCTTGATCAATTAGCTATGCTGATGTGCTTTTAATGTCGTAGGTAATATGTCCTGAGCCATTCAAAGTGAAGATTGTAATACTGATAATTCCTGACCATGGTTTAATTGCCTGACCTTTTTGGTGTTGAGTTTGCATCAGAAGTTTGGCTGCACCACAAAGTCACACAAATATGTCCATATCTTAAATATAGGAAAGAACTGTAGATGCTGGTTTAAATCGAAGAAAGACACAACATGCTGGAGTATCTCAATGGGACGGGCAATGGGTGACGTTTCGGGTTGAGACCCTTCAAAAACGAAAGTGTTTTGTTTTGACTATGTTCTGAACTGTTTAACCTTAATTTTGGTTTCTTTTTTTTTAGTTACTGCTTATGACAATGGAACTCCGCGCCGAATGACTGCTGCCACCCTAACTGTGACCGTCAGTGATAGAAATGACCATGTGCCACTCTTTGAACTATCTGAGTACAGGGAGGTTATTCGGGAGAATGTGGAGGTCGGCTATGAAGTGCTGACTATCCGAGCGACTGATAGCGATGCACCTTCCAATGCAAACATGTTGTATCGCATCGTCAACAGTCACGAAAATAATTCTGTGTTTGAGATTGACATCAGATCTGGGATTGTAAGAACCAGGGGGGTCATAGATCGTGAGCGGGTGGCTGAATATCAGTTAATAGTGGAGGCAAACGATCAAGGGAGAGACCCGGGCCCTCTGAGTGCTACAGCAACCGTTTACATTATCGTGGAGGATGAGAACGACAATTCTCCACAATTCAGTGAGAAGCGGTACTTTGTCCAAGTGCGTGAAGATGTACCAGTGAACACCAAAATCCTGCAGGTCAAAGCTTCTGATCGCGATAAAGGTAGCAATGCTGTAATTTATTATAGCATCGTGAGTGGAAATATAAGAGGACAGTTCTATATAGATTCTCTAAATGGAAATATTGATATCATCAACCCATTAGATTATGAGACCACAAGAGAATATACCCTACGTGTTAAAGCACAGGATGGTGGAAGACCACCTTTGATCAATAGCACGGGCTTGGTCATGATACAGGTCATTGATGTGAATGACAATGCTCCAATATTTGTAAGCACACCGTTTCAGGCGACAGTGTTGGAGAATATGGCTATTGGGTATTCAGTGATTCATATTCAGGCTATTGATGCCGACTCCGGGGACAATGCTCGTTTGGAATACCGACTGGTAGATACACCCCCAGATTTCCCACTTGTTATAAGCAACAATACAGGCTGGATTACAATTGCAATGGAACTGGATAGAGAGACGACTGAATTTTATGCTTTTGGTGTCGAAGCCAGAGATAATGGGATCCCTTCCATGACTTTCTCAGCTGGTATCAGCATCACTGTGCTGGATGTAAACGACAATAATCCTACCTTCACCGAGCGAGTTTATAACCTCCGGTTGAACGAAGATGCACCTGTGGGCAGCAGTGTGTTAACTGTCACTGCAATTGACAGGGATGCTAACAGCGTGGTCACCTATCAGATATCTAGCGGTAACACAAGGAATCGGTTTTCAATAACCAGCCAGAGTGGTGGTGGGCTGATCACTTTGGCCTTGCCCCTGGATTACAAGCAGGAAAGGCAGTATGTTCTTACAGTCACTGCGTCTGATGGGACTCGGATTGACACAGTTCAAGTCTACATTAATGTCACCGATGCCAATACACACAGACCAGTGTTCCAGAGTTCACACTATACTGTAAGCATCAACGAAGACAAACCGATTGGCACAGCAGTGGTGATAATCAGTGCGTCTGATGAAGATACGGGAGAAAATGCTCGGATAACCTACATCATGGAGGACAACATTCCTCAGTTCAAAATTGACTCCGACACGGGAACTGTTACCACACAAATGGAGCTGGATTATGAAGATCTGGCATCTTACACATTGGCAATAACAGCCAGAGACAATGGGATCCCACAGAAGTCTGATACAACATACGTTGAAATCCTGATCAATGACGCCAATGATAACAAGCCACAGTTTGTGCGTGATTTGTACAAGGGCACCGTGTACGAGGATGTTCCTTTGTCTACCAGTGTATTGCAGATTTCGGCCATAGACAGGGATTCTGGTCTCAATGGGCGAGTGTTTTACACCTTCCATGGTGGTGATGACGGAGATGGCGATTTCTACATCGAACCTTCATCGGGAATTATTCGATCTGGGCGGAAATTGGATAGGGAGAATGTACCACTTTACAACCTGAGGGTCTTTGCAGTTGACAAGGGTAACCCTCCACTTAAAGCAGTTGTAAATGTCCAGATTACTGTGCTCGATGTCAATGACAATGCCCCTGCCTTCGAGAAGGATGAGTTTGATATTTACATAGATGAAAACAGTCCTGTTGGCTCATCAGTGGCCAGGATAACAGCAACAGACCCTGACGAGGGAACAAATGCACAAATAATGTACCAGATTGTGGAAGGAAACATCCCTGAGGTCTTCCAGTTGGATATGTTTACTGGGGATCTTATTGCTCTCACAGATTTGGATTATGAAACTAAAATTGAATATGTTATTGTGGTCCAGGCAACCTCAGCACCTCTGGTTAATCGAGCCACAATTCACATTCGGCTGGTGGATAAAAACGATAATGCTCCAGTGCTTCGCAATTTTGAGATCATTTTTAACAACTATGTTACTAATAAGTCAAACAGCTTTCCTTCGGGCGTGATCGGGAAGATTCCAGCTTATGACCCCGACGTATCAGATAGTCTTTTTTACACATTTGTGGAGGGCAATGAGCTTAATCTTTTGATTTTGGACCAAAATACTGGACACTTAAAGCTGAGTCAGAACTTGGACAATAACAGGCCTCTGGAAGCCAACTTGAAGATCTCTGTCACAGGTAAGATGGGAAAAAATGCATTGTTTTAAATGGTTCAAAGTATAGTGAAAGTTTGGAGCTTTTGACAGGATGAAAATCACCAAAGATTAAAATGCTACAATTTCTGTATAATTTTGATATAGCTTTGTACTTGTAGCTTTAATCACAGGTATTCTTTATTACAACTTCAGTAAAAAGCAGTATTTTAAAATTAAATCAGTTGATATAATTATACATTGTTTGAAGTAGTGTAGATGGCATTTTAATTTATGCTGGAATGTGAAAGCCATTTTGAGGAAAAAAATAACTTAGCATCTCTTTATTTAGAATATTCTTGACAAAGATTTTAACACAAAGTCTGCTGTTTAAGATATCATCAACAGTAAAGACATTGAGAGTTTATGTCTGAGTTCAAATTGAATTGTGATTAGTAAAATGTGGTATTAAATATCAGTTTCACTGGATTGACAGCTTTTTCATATTGCGTGATCACATGAAAGAAAGCTTTAGTCTATTTCTATATTTTGCAATGTGTTTGATGCCCTCTCTAATATGGAAAGTTCTTTTTATTTATATTTTTCTACATTTTGGAGTAGTTATTATGACGAAACAATGTAATTATTTTCAGCCAAGGTTAACTGCACTTTTGATTTGAGAATGAGATAGGTACTTGTGTGAATTTCATGTCCTCTTTCATTCACATTTTGTCTTGTTTGTCATTGGTTAGTCCTCCTCGAGAAGTGAGCTTGTTCCAGCACTAGTAGATTCTGAGTGCACTAACATTTGACTAACAGTACATTATATCATGATATGTTTGACAAAAGTAGGATTATTCTCAGTGTAACATGTCCCGGTAGCTTTAACATATCTGCCCTACATCATTCCTTGTGATGCGTTTCTCTGGAATTGCAGTGAAATAAATGTAATCGTTAAATAATGGTGACTAATCATCATTAATATTTTATCTCCACCACCATTTTCATAGAATGCTATAAACTGACCAGATACTTTAAGTCCTGGAGCTAGAAATGTAATTTTCATTGAACTGAATACCATTGATAATGATATTTAGTCCATGTGGCTATCTCGTCAGGTAAAAGTACATTATATCCCTTATTGATTGTCAGTTTGGTATAATAAGAGACAGGACAGTGCCATCTGGGTAATATAATAATGTGTGAAAGCTAGAATTCCTTCTCGGATTGTGGCAAGGTTGGAAGCATGCACTTTTGAATGAGTTTGAATAGACAGCTGTGGTTCATTTGATAGCAGGTTAGCTTCTATGTCAGAGCTACATGGGTTCATTGTTCATTCCAGAGGAATCTGTGCACAGAGGTCCACTACAGCACTGGTGTGCCTACAGTTTGATGTGCCAACTTTCAACTTGCATGTTAACTATAGATCATTTCTGGTGTCTCAGTTAGGCATGAGATTCTGCAGCACTGCTTTAAAGAAGCACATTGCAGCTATCCCTGGTGTTTTCCCTAACAGGTTTTACCCTCAGCCAGCATCGCTGATGCAAGTTATCTGGTCGTTATCACATTGATGTTTGCCAGAGCTTTGTGTTGAAATTAATGACCTTAATTGCATCAACGATTACAGTTCAGATGTATTTCATTGTTTATTAATGTCCTGAAGTGACACATTAATGACAGATTGTCTTTTGTTGCACATGATATTCAGCCTGATTCTTTCCCCAAGGTTGAGTAGGAAGGAGCCCATTGTAATCTGTACTTCTGGAATATCAAAAGAATTTGCTTGAACTTTGAGTTCTTTGGTGACTTCCCCCAGTATCAATCATAGGTCGGCCCTGCGGGTTTAATAATGAAGAGTACTATAGTAAAGAAATGAAGTCAGTTTTGTGATTACTTTAGTTGCAGCTTTACTTTAGAATTTATTTTCTAAATAACTTCAAGATATATGTTTTTATTTTTTTTGTATCATGCAGTTTTACTGATCCTTTATTGGGAGTAAAAGATGCATTTGTTTCAAGTTTGAATTGTTTTATAGTTGTACTACTCTTCTATTTCTGCCCAGAGATATTTGAACGCAATGACTTGTGACAAGGAATAATTTGTGGCTTTAGACTATTCTATTGCAAGATGTTTAAACATCCATGAACAATACTTAAGCCCCTGTCCCACTTAGGAGACCTAGACAGCAACCTCTGGTGGCCTTGCCCGCCACCCAAAAAAAAATCAAGGTCGACCTGCAACCTCCTACCACCTCCCACGCATATGTTGAAAACCTTCCTCGACTATGAAGAAAACCGGCTTCGACTAGACCTGCCACAAAAAAATTATTGATTTTTAAAACGGCAACCTATTTTTAGTCGAGGCCGGTTTTAATCATAATGAAAAAATAGCAGCAACCTAGATGAAGCCTCGACCACGCAGAAACCACTTTCGACCATTAGGGAGAGTGACCATAACCTCCGGTGACCTCATGGAAACCTTGGGTGGTGGGCAAGGTCACCAGAGGTTGCTGTTTAGGTCTCCTATGTGGGACAGGGGCTTTACACTGCAAAACACTGTGTAACCTGTATATTTATCAACTTTCAAAAAGAAAGAAAAAATATTTTATAAATATCTGTTTTCCTTTGCTGAGGTTTACTGTGGGATGAATAGTAGCCATCGTGCAGTGAGCTCCCTTACTTTAACGTGAATCATGGCATTGGGTCTTTATACATCTAACTCGACAGGCAGGTTTCACATCTTAACAATCACAAATTGCAAATATTAGAATAACTTTCAGAAAATTTAAAGAATTGTTACACCACGAAAAGTGATTGTGTGTCTACTTTTTTGATTGTAACCATGCAATTTTTTATCCTTCTGAAAACCACTGTCAATGAAAGATTAACCTAAAATCACTGACATTTGAAATGTGAATCAATTTCAAATAATTACAAGGTGTAAAAATATATTTTGCATTGTTGTGGAACTATCAAAATGTAAAGAGACTTTTTTCTGATAGAACTCAATCTAATGACTTCTGGTATTTCTGCTCCCTGGTTTTCTCAATGTTACAACAAAGATTACCACTGTCATTTATGTTAGTGCCAGTGTTGGATTAACCACCAGTGTGTCGTGCAATTTTGCTGCATGGCCAAATGATGTTAAAATTAATTCTGCAATGAATATTCAACAGAATTCTTAATGAGATCAATGATTCATCAACTTGCATTTTCAATGTGCCTGGTTGCCATGATTGTAATACCTGAGTGAGCACTGGCACCTTGATGGTAAACATTGCAATTTAGTTGCCTTCTCTGGAATGTCATATTTTCAAATCACTTTCTCTCCTAATGAATGCATACATCACCGTGTGTTTTGATTGCAGAATTGCATATATTTACTGATGAGAGTGGAAAATAAAGGTTTATAATTGGATATTGATTACGGAAATGATTCATATTGAATGCTTTCTGAGTCATATTTGATTAATATACGTGTGTGCATTTAGTGTATGTGATTTGGAGTAATGGGTATGGCAATGGCTCTGTTTGAAAACCGTTAAATGTGCTCTCCGATGCTTTGAAGAGGTACACAATGTTTTAGAAATATGTTGCAGGATACGAAGAACCTCGGACTGGCTATGTTTTGTGTTTAGGTTTGAGAACTTCACAGTAAATGATCAACAATGGAGATTTAATTTTATTGGACATAAATTGGAGACATAAACACTCGGGGTTGGTAAGTGCTTCTCTGGAGCACAATTAGATAATTGTTCCTTGTGACCACGTTTTAGTCCTAATTGGATTACCTGACAAAGTGTTCCATGCATAGGAAAGAACTGCAAATGCTGGTTTATATCGAAGGTAGATAAAAAACTTCCTGCTCACAACCCGTGCTTTTGACAAAAGTCCTGCAGCGTCAGGCTTTTGCCGTTGATTCATGGCTGTCTACTGTCGCTAGCTGTGTTTATTCAGGTTTCAACTTTACATGAAAGTTAGAATGAAAAGGCACAATCATCTGTGCAATTTTCCACGCTTACTTGGGAAGCTGCTGTACAGAATACCAGAGATAACTTTTGACATTGCAGCAGCTGTGTGAGTGGACAGCTGGGAGTAACAAACAGCACACTGAAAGGATGGACGGCATTTTGGCCAGAACAGGAAAAATGGTAATTGAACAATCGATGCTGGGAAATAATGATGCATGAGGATGGTGAAGGCTCATTGGTCATGTTATTGTTTAAAATCCCCTTTCCAAAACCTGAAAGGTTGCTGGATAAGATTGGATTTAGTTGTGCGTGTATTCTAGCTATTACAATAATCATCAGTGGATCAAAATGTGGTCACTTGTATGATGAATTGAGCGAGGGATTTTCTGCAAGTGTGTCGTGCCTCCTAGGGCTGTCACGGTGGCGCAGCGGTAGAGTTGCTGCCTTACAGCGAATGCAGCGCCGGAGACCCGGGTTCGATCCCGACTACGGGTGCTGTCTGTACGGAGTTTGTACGTTCTCCCCATGACCTGCGTGGGTTTTCTCCATGTTCTTCGGTTTCCTCCCACACTCCAAAGACTTATAGGTTTGTAGGTTAATTGGCTTGGTAAATGTAAAAATTGTCCCTAGTGGGTGTAGGGTAGTGTTAATGTGCAGGGTCGTTGGTCGGCTTGGACCAGGTGGGCCGAAGGGCCCGTTTCTGCGCTGCATCTCCAAAACTAAAACTACATTACTAAGTCTGCAGAGCAGGCAGACCATGATGACAATCAGCATGTGGTGGTAATTTGAGGTTGGGGCTGGAATTTTAGTGCTCAATATTCTAGTTAGCGCTCCTTGCACATGTCAGAACATATTGAAAAGACCTTTTTTTTTTTTTTTTTCTTTCTCAGCTCCCTTTTCTCCCTCTGTCCTTTTAATCATCAGCACTATTTAAAGACATCATTCACCATTTGCAAGTTCACCCCTGGTTTGATTTCTTTGCAAGTGCTTAGTGCATTTTATTGCCGTCTCAAATTACAGAGAGCTAGAGGGACTGGTATATTCAGGTGCCAATGAAACCTTTTGTTGACTTCCAGTTGCTCCCAAACATAAGTGCAGTAGACAGCATTCACTGTACAATTTAAATTGCAATATCCAGTTTCGAAAGTTGAGTTATTCTGACAAAGATTTATGTTTTATTCAAAGGTTTTGTAGAACAAACCCCCTTTCATCATAAAACCTGTGGAATTTGTAGTTTTGTTCTTGGGCCACTCTGCGGTTTCCAGTGCGTCATTTGTCTCATTGAATCCAGCTCAAGATGAACAGAAATCTGCAAGCATGGTTTGTACATCGATACGGTACACACTTTGCTCAATCATGAGCAAGGATAAAAAAGTTCAGCCGAGTACCACCAATGTACAATGAGTTTAAATCAATTCAAGAAAACTATTACAGGCTTCAGGCCATTACAATAGTCAGCAAATCAAACTACCAGTGGTTGTGGCTAGCTATATTAATTGGCCTACAATAAAAGGCAAACATTGGGTCAACATTTACACTAGACGAGGTGTTTTATGTACAATAAATCCACAATTCATGTATGTTTGATTTTGTCGTTTTCACCTTAAGCTATTTTTTAGGGCGTGTATCTTAGATTTACAAAACTGTTTTGTTACTGCAAGGTATCATGCACCGCCCATCTTGCTTGGGAGTACACAAACTATCCATAGATCATTTCACCCAGTTTTTTTCAATTTATGAAATTCACCGAACAAAAGATTTGCAAGTAATAACCGTTTGGTATTTTGAGCAATGGCGGTGAATGCTTCAAAATGACGATTGAATGTGATATTGGAGAAACATCCAAAAAATATGAAGATCATGCATGTATCTATAACAATCCAGGTGCAGAACTAATGAACAGCAATCCTTAACCTGAACATGCGATTAAACCGCATGAACCTTGAATTCTCCAGTTTTAGGCAACTTCAAATCCTACACCCCCACCCCCCAACTGCCCTCCCCTCTCGCGCCCCCCCCCCCATGCCTCCTCTTCCCTCCACTGTGCCCCTCCTGGACTGACTCTCACCTATTCTCTCCTTCCCCCCCCCCCCCCCCCACCCCAGCTAGTTTCCTCCCCCTGGGTTCACAATCCAAAATTCTTCAAACCTACCTCGTACTGTGTTCATCGCGGGCCTTTATTCCAACCATTTCTATCAAAAAACCCTCTTATCTATGAGGGTTGACCTATTATCTGCCATGCTTTCTCCCACATCTATCTCCCATTATCCAGCTATCTTCCCCCACTCTACAATCAGTCTGAACAAGGATCTTGACCTGGAACATCGCCTCCAGCACGTCATGTCCTTTTGTGTATTGATCAGCATCTGTAGTTCTTTGTTTCTACTGAAATGCAGCATTAGTTGGAGCTAATATTTTCACTAAATTAGATCTGTTGTTTGTATTTGCTCAGCTGAGTGAGTCAGTCTTTGATAATTATAACAGAAGGATCACTCTTCACCTATCAAAAGAACTCATGGTGGGAAATTGTGAGTGGATAAATGTCACGGACAAGGCGCTGTGGACATTGGACAAGTTATTATTTGGTCAATGGCACTCATTGCACAATCAAGGTGAAAATTAATAGCCACCAGACCAAAAGAAGAATGTCTTTAAATATTCAGACGACATTGGGCATTTGTACTGAAAGAGGTTGTTTGTCTTGGATTAAACGGAGGTGAAAATGGATTGCAACTGGCCATAAGATAGAAGGGATTGCAAACGGAAAGAACCTTTAAAACATTGGTATACATAGGCGGTTCTCAGAACTGGTTCAGTATGTTGTGAGATTGTTGCTCTAGCAGTGGTGATCCCATTACACCACTTAACATTGAAAGGCAAAAAATGGCGAAGAACATGTAATTTATTTACGAATCTTGGTAATTGATCTGTCAGTTTGCTATGAAACAACGCAAACATTGAAACTGGTGTGACATGCTTGAATGAAAGAATAGGAGCTGTAATCATTACTGAGATGGACGATGATTTTTTTAAAAACAAATGCATTTGCATCTTGTTACTTGACATCAAGACTGAGGTAAATTGTGTTTACCTTGAAAGTTGAGCATTAGCGTTGAATTTTTTTTAAGTAAAAAGTTTCATCGTTTCTCATAAGGAATCATTTACTCAAGTCACTGTCTATATAATCCCTTGTTCACAATTCGTTGTCCTAAATCAGTTAAATCAGCAATTGCTGAGATAAGCATGTAAAGGCAGGCCAATCTTTTATCTCGGCATGTCAACATTATTGATATCAAAGTTTACAGCGAATTGCTAGCATAGAAACGTTACCAAGATAACTAGAAAAAAAATTGGATAGGAGTGAAAGAATGATCTTCATATTGAAAATGGTAACTGATGATTTGCCAGTTAAAGCAATGAGGATGGGTTAGAAGATATGTTAAGATTTTCTTCTCAGATGGGCCGTCTGAAGGATGGAATGAATCCGATAAATATTTAGATTAAAATGCCATACGTCAGCTAATGCGAGTTACCTAATAGAAAAATTGTGATAATACTTGCCATACTAATTGTATTGAGAAGATTGATTTAAGAAGAGATTTTGTACTGATATTGTGAACCTGAAGACACTAACTAGAAGTTTATTACTGTATATTGGCTGGAATTTAGATAAAGATCTTGAAAAGCTAATAGACAAATGTACTGTTTGTCAAGGTGCCAGAATCTAGACAATAAAGACAACTTTATTGAGTTGGAAATGGCTAACAGAACTTTTGTAATTAATGCTTGTTCATTATTGTGAAAAGGAATTGACATCCTGAAATGGGCCAATATAAATAGAGCACACCACCCAAGATGTCTACTTTGTGCCATGAACTGTTTTATTTGGTATTATATGAACGTATTATGTGTTTGAACAGTGAAAATGCTGAATTTGGCTACAATTACATATGATATGACATTACCCGACCTTGTTAAGCACGCATGAAACCGGAGCACCTGGAGGAAACTCGTGAAGTCACAGGGAGAACTTACAAACTCCACACATGTAGACAGCACCCGAGGTCAAGATTGAACGCGGGTCTCTGGCATTGTGAGGTGGCAGCTGTGCCGCCCACTCACCATTTGTGGCTGAACATTCAGTCTTGTCTTTAGCCTGCATGACCTGGGCCCTGCCTATGGAGGGAAGGCAGGGAATGGTCTGGGTGTCTTCACCTCTCATTAGTTGTTTAATTGTTTACCACCATTCATGGTAGGTGTGAGAGGATGGAAAAGCTTGATTTAATGCGTTGGTTGGGAGCTTGCTTGGCTCTGACAATCGCTGCTGTTTTTGCGCACCACTCTTGTTATCCTGTGTTGCACCTTATCCTGGTTGTAATTTCATTTCAAATTTGCCTTCCGTGCTCCTCGCTCCTCGCCTCCGTGCTCCTCGCTGAACTGGCATTGATCTTCTGTCTTAATAATAATGCAGGTGAGGGATAAATTGTAGTATACATTGCTGCTGACAGTCCACCATGAGAGTGTTGTCAGAGGTATGTTCATCATGCCCATCACCCCTTGACATGTGCCTTGTTCATGCAGATCCCTGAGGCTATATCATTTAGCATGATTATAGTGCCCGACAGACAACCTGATGGAGGGTGTTCTTGGTGGAAGATTGGACTTTTGTAAGGTCTGTATGCTGGTCACTTCTACCAGTACCAACATGATATATCCAACGCAGGTAGTTGGGTGTGGAATTCATCGTGTTGTCTGGTTACTCGGGGATTTTGCAGATTTAAGCTTGACAAGGAATTTAAAGTTGATTTGCTCTTGTGAAGAATCAATAAAAGTGACAAATGGGGCAAATATACGGATGTGAAAGGAATTTTATACTGACTTCAATTCTGACACTAAGGCATTAGTGCCAGTTTAATTTTATGTTTGCTTTACAGCTACTTGAACCAGACACATTTTCATTTGTTTTGGGTGGTATTGTTATGGAATCTCCCTGTAGATATGTGGGATTGTTTCCATAGTAAAGGTGATAAAAGACAAATGAGCTTCCATTGGCAATCTTTTTGTGCAAGTGTGTGTACTTAATGTCTGCTGAACATCCCAATTGCTTCTGTCTGTGATATAGGTTATTAAGTGAGGTCTCTATTATAATGCAAGGAAATGCAACAGTGGCTGGAACCTCAAGGAGTGCAGAAATAAAGAAGGAAGAAGGTTCATAGCTCCCTGTAAATGGCAACACGGGTACAATCGGGTAATGAAGAAGGCATTTGGCATGTTTGCTTTCATAGGCTGAGGCACTGAGTATACAGCGGGAATGCTGTATTGCAACTATACAAAATGTTGCTCAGGCCTCACTTGGAGTATGTGTACAATTCTAATCACCATACTACAGGACAGATGTGGTGAAATTAGAGTGCAGAAGAAATTCCCCAGGCTTTTGATATTGTTCCATGTACGGAGGTACAATGAAATTGAATGGAAGATTTGTAAGGAGAGATTGGAAAGACTGGGTTTATTTTCACTGGGGCGTAGGAGACTGAGGGGTGGTCTTTTTGAGATTGAACAAATTATGAGGGGCGTAAATGGAGAAGATAGTTGCACTCTTATCTTGGGTTTGCGAGTCCGAGACTAAAGGGCATAGGCTCGCGGAGAGAGAAAGATATGTAAAGGAGAACTGAAGTGGCAGGTTTTTCACATAGAGAAAGGGGTTATAAGTTGCCTGAGAAAGTGGGAGGTAGTTACAATTGCAGCATTTAAAGGCATTTGGACAGGTTCTTAAAGCAGAAGAATTCGGGCACATGGGATTAGAGTAAATAGGTATCACGTTTAGAATGGATGAATTGGACTAAAGTGTCTGTTTCAGTATTGTACAACTTGATTAAAGGGACCCACAACACAATACTGATCTTTTTTCTTTTGTAATATTGGTCGAAAAATATCAGATAAGATATTGTGAAAATCTCTCTCTCAAACAATTCTTTGTGACTATTCTAACCAAAGCAAACTCGGGTTAATGTTTTATCCAAAAGATGGCATCTCCAGTGAAGTCCTGGCCCCAGTGGGGGGCTCGAAATAACAACATGCAAACTATTCCATGGTGCGTCTCTTGCAGTTTTACCAAAGCCAATTAACCTGCAAACCTGTATGTCTTCACAATGCGGGGGTAATACAAAACACCTGGAAAAAACCCTTGCAGTCACATGGAGAATGTACAAACTCCATACAGACAGCATCCGCAGTCAGGATCGAATCCAGGTCTCTGGCGCTGTAAGGTATCAACTCTACCACTGTGCCACCTGTTTGTGGCTGTTAACCCTGGTCAAGCTGGAGCTGGTTTACCGTGTGGGTTGTTCCATGACGGGAGCCCACAACTGCACAAGGATTTGTGGCCAAAAAGTTCTCAATGGCCGAAGATAGACACAAAATACTCCGCGGGTCAGACAGCATCTCTGGATAGGAGGAATGGGTGACGTTTTGAGTCGAGACCCTTCTTCAGACCCTACAGCCATTGCTGCTGGGCTGTGACAGAGTGGGGTGTGAACAGTGCAAAGGCTTTGGGCAGTAATGATCAGAGACATTTAGAAACAGAGGAAATGAATTTAAATATGTAATACAATTAAAAATGAATTTTAATTTTATTTTACAACATTGATCTCTGTTAAATTAATTAGAGGCATTAATGAAGCTTAAGAGACTGCACTGAAACGAAGGAGGCTGCGTGAGCTTCCTCAGCTGTGCTGTATCTGGACCCTTGGTTTCATGAGATCTGAATGGCCATGAGTCCTGGCTTTATTCACTCGCATTGCCTTATTCAGGATGGAAATCTGGTGCCGCCTGGCGCGCACGCACACACACACACATTTTTAAATTGTTTAAAATCTTACTCTCTGCTTTTTCAACAGAAGTAAAAGTTTAGAAGTCACAGTTCAGTTGGCTATTATTAACTGATGTGGAAAAATTACTTTCAGCATAATCCTAAATCAATATCTGCATAGATTATTCTACTAGTAAACGGAAACTACAGTGCCATGTTTTGAGTATAAAGTTTTGTTGTGTATAACTTTGGAAGTTTGTGCTCAGGGTGATGTGCCAAGTGTGTGCAGCACGAGTGCAAATTTTTATTGCAATCAAATTACTGTCGTTAAAATTAAATTGGCCAGATTATTGTAGGAAGTTTCCATGAAGAAAATCTTACAAATGATTAATTCTCTTAATGTTCCTTGGCCATTCCATTATATCTGCTTGAATGTCTCATTCCTGTGGGTCTAAATGAAAAACCCAAACACGTTTGTCACTTTGAACTTGATAAAAATTGATCGGGACAAGATGCAAAATCATGAATGAACATAAACCCAAGCCTTGCCTGAAACCTGCTCAAAATATAAAAGTAACTTGATGCTGCAATTCATTGTTCACCATAAATATGAAAACCTTTTCCTCTTCTATTGTACTCCAAGATCACACAGAATTTACATTTGCATTTGAGACGCACTGGGTAGATATTGATGTCACCACTGGGAAAACCTTGCTTGCCACTCGATATGCTGATCCGATGCCCAATTCTGATATTCATGTCTGTGAATGGGCTACTGTTGCTAAGTCGAGATTTTCTGAAGTTCCAGTTATCAGGACCTTCTTTAGTTAACTGTGAGTTAAAGGAATGCCTTCTTGTAAGTGATTTTTTTACCCCTTCGAAACCTTATTTTCTACTGCACTGCTTTGGGGGGAGGTTGGCTAAAGCATAGAGCTCCAAAGACCAGTGAAACTGTAGCTAGGAATGTGAAGCTATCAAACTGAAAGTTTTATGTTTCATTATGAAGAACAACAGCAGGAGCATGCTGCATTAGCAAACATTGAGTTCAATTACATCTTAAATTTCCGATTTTACTGGATGCATATAAATTCAATACAAAAACCTCCGTGCTTAGATCAAACATTTTATTTGGCAGTATATAATAAAAAGGACCTCTAGATGCTGGTGTATATCAAAGATAGACACAAAGTGCTGGAGTAACTCAGTGGATCAGGCAGCATCTTTGGGGGAATTGGATAGTTGACTTTTCTTTGGATTTTATTAGGCAAAATGAAATGAAAATGATTTTATCTGGAAATGAAAATTGCAGTAAAATTTGAAAATTGTGAAATGTTTATTGTATTCTCAAGGGGTTATTGTACTCTCAAAACATAAAAGCAATTAAAATTGGTCCTACAATGGATTTTCATTATTAATCTTTAGTATAACTCCAACATACACCACAACTATTTGATTTTACTTGGTTGCAATTGTTGCCCTTGCTTCCTGCTATTTGTATATGTTGTATATGTTCTCACACAAACTCTGTGATCGTCTGCCTTGCCGTACTCAGTTGTTCACCTAAACACCTCATGGATTCCCCTTGCACGACTATTTTTACTGCGTTGTTCTCATCTCCGGTCGAATGCATGGTGATGTTGAAAGTCAATGTCGAGTATGCCTAAGATGTGTCCATTTAATGGGTGTTGTGACATGAAAAACTGACCAAAACTAAGCATTTTTGGCCACTTTTTATGTAACTTGGATTTTTGGGAGAAACGTAAGTTTGGGGAATTGATGCAATGATTCTGAGTCATTTGGAGGGGGTGAGCCATTGAGGCATGCTTTGTGGATTAAGGATAGATTAAAGATAATCTGATACCAGTCAAATGCCAGCTCCTGCAGCTGCTAACTTGGATGATTATGCCTTGTTTTGGCTCATGATCAATACACTGGATAAACTTTTAAAAGGTAAAACCAAGGTGAACGTTTGAAGAAGGATCTCGACCTGAAACGTCACCCATTCGTTCTCTCCAGAGACGCTGCCTGTCCCGCTGAGTTACTCCAGGATTTTGCGTATACGAGTGTTTGACTAGCCATTTTGCTTCATAGTTCTTAATATTATCTTGTGCATTTTAAGGTATCACATAAATGGAGGGCTGCCAAGTTGATTAACAAACCAGACTTCAATTAGCTGTACAAGATGCCACTGATTACCTTTTTACAGGTGCAAACAGTTACTTCATAACTAATTTGTTGTCAGCAGAGACAGAACCATAGATTTTTATAGCATAGGCAGGCTAGAGTTGCTTAAATATCTTTGCTCGTGCAAACAATAATGCTGCCCTGTTTTCTTTCCCATTAGTGTTGTCTCCTTTTCAATAAGGTCCTTTACTCATTTCAATACTCATCCTTTAAATATTGTAATGTTCTGCGATATGCCTGTTACCGGTAACCTGTCATGCATGGAATATCAACTCAATGTGGAAACACATTTCCAGATATGTGTAACAATGTTTAATCATTGATGGACTGCTAAACTCTGCCATCAGACTCATTTGGGCTTTTTTTTAAATTGTGCTTTATTCACTTCTCCAAATGCACATTCTCTTGTTTTTTTTTTGTATCAAATTACATCAAGCACTGACCTGCAGATTCTACTCTTCTGTCTTGCCAGAAACTTTAGAAGTTCTCTTTGACTTTTAAAGCTACTATTTCAATAACGATGCTTTGCATCCCAGTCCAAATGAATTATGTCTCAAAAATGTAAGTTAATTTAATGCTTCCACCAGTGGGAGAGTCTAGGACCAGAGGTCATAGCCTCAGAATAAAAGGGCATTCCTTTAGGAAGTAGATGAGGAGGATGGTGAATCCATTGTCACAGAATGCTGTGGAGGCCAAGTCAATGGATATTTTTACGGCAGAAATAGATTATTGATTAGTATGGGTTTGGGGGTTATGGAGAGAAGGCAGGAGAATGGGGTTAAGAGGGTGAGATAGATCAGCCATGATTGATTGGTGGGGTAGACTTGAAGGGCAAAATGGCCTAATTCTGCTCCCATCACTTATGAACTAACCTTTGTCCAATCAGATCATAATTTTCAGGCTATTTTACCTTTTATTTGCAAACGAACAATGGACAACACCTGACCTGCTGCCTGTTGTAGCAAACCAGAAGTGCACATGGCTGTTCAGATTTGCACCATTGCCAAAAAAATAAATAATAACTCCTGGCCCTTGATTCGGCATGAAAGAATTTTGTAATAGAATTTCAAAGTAACATTTTGTGATAGAATTTCAAAGTAACATTAGCAAATTTGCAGATGACACAAAGCTGGGTGGCAGTGTGAACTGTGAGGAGGATGCTATGAGAATGCAGGGTGACTTGGACAGGTTGGGGGAGTGGGTAGATGCATGGCAGATGAAGTTTAATGCGGATAAATCTGAGGTTATCCCCTTTGGTAGCAAAAACAGGAAGGCAGATTACTATCTAAATGGCGTCAAGTTGGGAAAAGGGGAAGTACAACGGGATCTGGGGGTCCTTGTACATCAGTCTATGAAAGTAAGCATGCAGGTACAGCAGGCAGTGAAGAAAGCGAATGGCATGGCCTTTATAACAAGAGGAATCGAATATAGGACCAAAGAGGTCCTGCAGTTGTACAGAGCCTTAGTGAGACCACACCTGGAGTATTGTGTGCAGTTTTGGTCCCCAAATTTGAGGAAGGCCATTCTTGCTATTGAGGGAGTGCAGCGTAGGTTTACAAGGCTAATTCCAGGGATGGCGGGACTGTCATATGCTGAGAGAATGGAGCAGCTGGAGTTTAGAAAGATGAGAGGGGATCTCATTGAAACATATAAGATTGTTAAGGGCTTGGACATGCTAGAGGCAGGAAACATGTTCCCGATGTTGGGGGAGTCCAGAACCAGGGGCCACAGTTTAAGAATAAGGAGTAAGCCATTTAGAACGGAGACGAGGAAACACTTTTTCTCACAGAGTGTGGTGAGTCTGTGGAATTCTCCGCCTCAGAGGGCAGTGGTGGCGGGTTCTCTGGATGTTTTCAAGAGAGAGCTAGATAGGGCTCTTAAAAATAGCAGAGTCGGGGGATATGGGGAGAAGGCAGGAACGAGGTACTGATTGGGGATGATCAGCCATGATCACATTGAATGGCGGTGCTGGCTCGATGGGCCGAATGGCCTACTCCTGCACCTATTGTCTATTGTGACAATGTCTTTTATGTGATACCCAATTGAACATCCACTTGGTCACAAACTCATTGATCACTTCTGTTTTCAAAAGTTCAATGCCAAGCAGTTAGTTGCTAAAGGGGACGGGCTGCGAACCAGCATCATTCTGACAGGCTGCTACAATATTGATGTACCCCTCATCCTTTCAGATCTGCACATAAAACCATGGACTGTAAAGACAGCAGTGTTTCCTCATGGCCACTTTATCAGCCACCATAAGAGCTGCCAGTCTGAACCAGGGTCTCAACCCGAAATGTCACCCATTCTTTCTCTCCAGTGATGGTGCCTGCCCTGCTGAGATACTCCAGCTTTTTGTGGCGATCTTCGGTTTAAACCAGCATCTGCAGTTCCTTCCTACACGTAAGGCTGCCTTGCTTACTGGCACTCTCTTTTCACTGCATTTTTTTTTTGTCTGTCACTCATTAATTCCCTTTCCTTTGTAATCTTTTCAAATCATGCTGTTGTTTTGAAGGATCATATGAAGGCTTTCAGAATCTGACCCTTTGGTGTAATTGTTCCCATCCATAGCATGTAGTTTTCCACTCTCAACAGCAGGATACTCTGCACACCTGACCACATCAGAACCGGATCTGTAAATCATTAGGTAAATAAATAAGAGGACTGGCCAGAGTGCAGTTTGCACATTGATGTTCAGCTGAGATTGCTACCATTCATTTTAAAGTTTTAAAATGGGTTGATGCGAGTATTGTATTTGATGAAGTATTGACCAAATAGATGAGCGGATAAATTAGAGGGCAGTGTAGCATTGTGACCAGTTGGCTCGTACCCAAAAAAGTAAGGCAGCAGTAATATAGGTAGACACAAAATGCTGGAGTAACTCAGCGGGTCAGGCAGAATTTCTGGAGAGAAGGAATGGGTGACGATTCGGGTCGAGATCCTTCTTCAGTCTAAACCTGCCATTCCTTCTCTCCAGAGATGCTGCCTGACCCGCTGTTACTCCAGCATTTTGTGTCTACCTTCGATTTAAACCAGCATCTGCAGTTCTTTCCTACACATGAACAGTAATAAAGTTGGTTTAGAAAATAGGTGCAGGAGTAGGCCATTCGGTCCTTCGAGCCATCACCGCCATTCAATATGATCATGGCTGATCATCTAAAATCAGTTTAAGAAGGAACTGCAGATGCTGGAAAATCGAAGGTACATCCAAAATCAGTTTATTGTTTGAATTAACAGAAAAGGCATGGAAATAGGCCACCCAGGTCCAAGCTGACCGTTGATCACTCGTTCATGCTGGTTCTGTTATCCCGCTCCCGCGTCTACTCTACACACACGGGGCAGTTTACAGAGGCCAATTAACCTACACAAACATGCACGTCTCTGGGATGTGGGAGGAAACCCATACAGTCACGGAGAATATGTAAACACATAGATAGCACCCCAGGTCAGGATCTAACTTGGGTCTCTGGTACTAAGACAGCAGCTGAATCATTGTGCCACCCATGTGCCGTTATATAACAACCTGAATATGATAGACAATAGGTGCAGGAGTAGGCCATTCGGCCTTTCGAGTCAGCACCGCCATTCACTGTGATCATGGCTGATCATCTACAATCAGTACCTTGTTCCTGCCTTCTCCCCATATCCCTTGACCCCGCTATCTTTATGAGCTCTATCTAACTCTCTCTTAAAAGCATTCAGAGAATTGGCCTCCACTGCCTTCAGAGGTAGAGAATTTAAAGTCAATTTTTCTTCGTCACATTCGTCACATGCATCCGAAGGTGCAGTGAAATGAATTTGAATTTGCCAGCAGCGATACACTTAAAAAGAACACACAATAGGATTTAACACAAACATCCACCACAGCATTCTTCACTGTGGTGGAAGGCAACAAAGTTCAGTCCGTCCTCCTCCTCCTTTGATCATCAGTGGTCGGTGCCATAAACCCTCCGTAGTCGCCGCTACGGACGGCCTGATGTACAGGCTCTCTCGTCGGGATGATCAAACCTCCGACGTCGGGACGGTCAAACACACTCTGCAGCTTGGAGTGCCCGAATCGGCACTTTCCTTCTGGTGATTGCGGCTTCCGGATGTTATAGGCCGGTGGTCGGAGCTCTTCTCCGGCGACCCCCGACAAGGATTGTAAATCCGGATGGTAAGTCCACGCCACACCCGCGGATAGAAGCCCCGCAGACCACAGCCCCAAAGTCACCAGGCCAGCGATCGGAGCACTCCTCTCTAGCGACCCCCGGCAAGGGTTCGCCCAGTCCGTGATGGAAAACTCCATGCTGCGCCCGCTGCTGAAACTCCAGGCCCGACTCTGGGGAAGGCCACTCCAATCCGTGCTGTTAGGCCGCAAGGGAGGCGACCGAAAGCGGTTCCCCCCCCTTTACCTCACCCCCCCACCACCCCCCACACAAGACGCACCAAGAAACGACTAAACTAACATTTAGACACACCAATAAAAGTCAAAATAGCGAATACACTAATAATAATAATAATAAATTTTATTTAATGGGCGCCTTTCAGACATCTCAAGGACACCTTGCATAGTAATCGGAATAACATATAATCGGAATATAACAAGTAATAAAGACATCACAGAGACACAAATTAAAAACAGAATTCAATCCAAAAACAGAAAATCAAAAACACAGTGTGAAGAGAGAGCAGCGGCAGCCAAAGCGCGCCAGCGTCCACTCTCTCTTCACGGCAGCCATCTGCTGGCAGGGCAGCCGACTCGCAGCGCCCCCAGCCGATCATAGTTTAATTCCACATTCACAAATCTCTGGGTGAAACAGTTTTTCCTCATCTCTGTTCTACATGGTCTACCCCTAATTCTGGGAGAAACCAATAATTTGCCCATATCTTGGAGCAACACATTTTTTTTCTTGGAGAAATATTCATGCATTGGAGCATAAAAAACACTGGTTTTTGTAATTTGCAGTTTTGTCCTTGTACTAAGGATTTTGTTAAAAAGAGTTGGTCTCCTTTCATCGACTTTTTGGAATCATGTGATGCAGCGGTACCATAAGGATTGCTGATTTCAGTTCATGACGTGGATAGATCTACATCTCCGAATACAGATTTGAAAAATTCTCTTTTAAGGGGCCTTCTCTTCTATTTCTACTTTCCACTTTTTCTTTTTTATTTATTTTTTATTTTTTATATGCACACTTCACGTTTTTCTACTCTCTACCATCTATTTTTCCACTTTTTCCCCTTTCTATTATTTTCTTTTTCTTGTCTTGCTTACTTCCTTCTCATAACATAAAACTAGAGGTTGTACATAGAATGGATTACGGTATGACATAGTTGGCACCTAAAATTAGGTTCCACTGTATTGTTTTGTACTGTATTAACTTCTAATAAAATAAACAAAAAAACAAAAAAACAAAAAAAAACAAAAAAAAAGTTAAGCTTGAGTTATTTTACGAATACTCAGTTCAATTGGAGAGATTAAGCCATTAAGGCAATGATGCTGGATAAACCCAATGAGAGTCTGTCAGAAGTTAATCAGTAGTGAGAAGCAGTAATGTTATCCTTGGTTTATAGTCTATTTACATAACAAAACATATGGTTAGCACAGTGGTTCGTGGTAGAAATTCCTGAAAAATGCCATTGTTCTTTCAAGCTCTGGAGGAGCTTTTGCCAGTTTGAACATTTGCCGATTTGGGATATTGCCTATACATGATGTTGTAATTTAAAATGTGACATTTAAAAGAAATGAAAGTTATGAATCTGGAATCATAATTTAAATACAGGGCTTGCTCCTGAAAGAGAGCAGAATGGTTTTGAATGTATTGAGACACATGAACAATTTATTTGCCAGATTAGAGGAGAATTGTACTGAGTTTTGTGAGAGCTCTACAGGAATCTGGAAACCGTGTAATCTATTTATTCCGTCTAATCTGATATTCACTGTAATTGTGATTGATGTGTAGTTCATCAACGTCTCTTCTCCACGTTTCTCTATCTTTTCACTAACCAAAGTTTGTCCATCTTGTGTGCTATATGAACATCAATTTCTATTTGCAAATGTTTGCAAGTTGAAGAGATTTTCAATTTAATTTCCTGAACTGCTTTGAAAGTCGACATGTATTGACCATGGACATACGACTGTTCACTTTTTTATCACATTTAATTCCCAATTCTACAACTTGTCTTTACCAGCGTGGGATGAATGTGTAAATTCGGAATTAAAAGGAACCATTCTGGGAATATAAAAGATCATAATGAGAATCACAGATGGCGTGAAAAATATACATCTTCTAGATGCACTGGGACGCATCCCCAGTGATGTGACCTGGGGTCATCAGGTGTTTCGGGGCTCACAACATTAGATACCCTCGCCCAGGCGACCCAGCCGGGGTTGATCAGGCCCCGACTTGCGTCCCAGCAGCAACCACCCACGGAGCAGCCATCTACTCTGCAGGGGTTGGGAGATTCTAGTGCGTGGAGGGACTGGGCTCTGTGGGGTGAGTCCTGGCCGGGCTCCTCCTGCGTCTCACCAGGTTCAAGGCCTGTGCGCTGCACCTCTTTCTCCTTCTCCGAGCATTTCAATCTCGCCTGATGGATTTTTAGGCCATGGTGGTTCATTAGGCCTTTCCGTAGCTTTATTGGGTGACTTTTGGGTGACTATTGGATTCTTCATTTAGTCATAATAAGTTTTCCAATTTTAAAAAAAAAGCTATCTAAAGGTGGAGCCTAACTGGTTAACCATCAAATGTGAGAGAACATTTAAAAAATGAATGATTAGCTTAAAATGTGCTTCCCATTGGAGTTGTTAGGAGTGATTAATTACACTTTCGGTCAAAGGTTGGTGAATTGGCAGTGGTTTTCAATGGAATTTCAAAAAGGGCCAAGTCAAGCATAGCTTAGCAAACTTCTTGTGTTTATGAAAGCGCAACTCATTAGTTAAACATGACGCTGGGAATATTTTTGATGGAAATACTGCACAATTATAGATGGGATTGAGAAATCTGACCATATGAAAACATAATAGTAAGAGCTGACACTTAACAAACAAATATCTTTTGAGATCCTCCATTTACCAGCTAGGTTGCAAGTTCCAAAGTTGTCAAAATTTAGTTTCTACTGACAACTGCACCGTAACTGTAGCTACAAAATAGCTACATTGCATTTTGTGTTCCAATTGTTCTGATTTCAGTCAGCGACCAGTTGAGGAAACAATTGGAAATACAATATAATCACATTAGAAAAAGTGAAAAATCAGCACACACACTGTCTCAACGTCAGAGAGTGGGGATAAGGGGTGGGCATGGACAGGGTGTGTGGAGGTGGGGGTATTGTTGGGAAGGGGCAGTGGTGCTGAAAAGAAACTCTAGCAAGTTGGCACTGAAGTTTAGACATGACTATATTCAATTCTGATCATTGGTAAATCTAAATATGAATTCTAAATATGGGAATGAATTTCATTTGAAGCAGTCCAATGTGTTTGTTGACTGCCTCATTACACTGAGCTGTAAGCAGAGATTATTTTTTAATTGCAGTTTCCCATAAATTTGTTAGTAAAGTCTGCATAACAAACAATTTCCGTGTCTGATGTTCTAACCTTTGATACTTTGGCGTGTTCCTTTTGTGAGTGATGGGGATCTTGATGCAGCTGGTCGCTGTACAAGAAAGTACCAGGGGCTGAAGGTGCAAGTGTTTGTGGAACTGTACTTACTTAAGTCTAAATCTTCATCCTTGCCCAAGATTAGGGAAACATTGTAGAGGAAGCAAAAATAATTAATTCTATAATTGATGAAACACAAAATAATTAGTTCTACACTTCCTGATTAATTCAGACATTTGCTAATATTTGATCGTATATATGTTCATTTTTCCACATTTAAGCCTTCTTCCTATGTACAGGAACTTTTTGTGTATGGACTACAACCTTCAGTTTGGGAGAGGAACAGAAGGGTCTGTCAAACACTTGTAGAAAAAAAAATACAAATGCTAATCCTCAAAGTTCCTTCACTATTTAATGATAATGAAGTTTTCAGTGGACAGTGAAAGTATTTGGGGCTGGTGCCAGTTCAGGAGCGTTGGTTGCTAATTTTAAATTGGGGAAATTATTTTGAATTTTACAGATAGCATACAGTTGTGGTTTGTGTGTGGTTGGTTTTTCTGAAACTAGGTTGGCTAAGTTGCTAAATTCTGAATGATATTGAACACGGAGCTGTAAGCAATGAATAACCGCCTGATGTACTTGTTCATGTTGCCCAAATGTCCAGCACAGAGTGAATAGCTGGTGAGATGGCATCTGCTGTTGATCTGTTGTAGACGAATTGAAGTGGATCAAGGCTAAACACAAATTGTGGGAACAGCATCTCATATTTCGCTTGGAGTGAATATTGTTATGAGTTATCAGTTTGGGTTGAATAGTGGTATGAATATTGATTTTTCTCACTTCAGGTAGCCCTGGCATTGCCTCTCTCCCTCTATCCCTCCCCCACTCAAGTCGCACTAGCTTCTCGTTGTCACCCCACTAACAGCTAACAATGGCCTGTTTCCTTTATCATCGGAACGATTTTGCATTTCTTTCATTCATTGTTCTTTATCGCCACATCTATCGTCTATATCTCTCGTTTCCCTAACTACTGAAGAAGGGTCTCGACCCGAAACGTCACCCATTCCTTCTCTACGGAGATGCGGCCTGCCCCGTTGAGTTACTCCAGCTTTTTGTGTCTATCTTGGATTATTATTGAGACAGGAGTTGATTTTTGTCATAACTAATCTCTCAACCAACTAAACAGTTCATGACAACAGATGGGTGTACCATTGCTGGGTTGGCATTAAGGCATGCCTCCTTGCTTTCCTTGTGTATTATGTGTTTTTAACACAGGTGGGGACCACTGACTGGAGTAAGTGGAGGTTGATGATATCTGTGAAACCTTTAGCTATTTGGTCCGGCCCTTAGGCTGTACGTGGGCAGATTTTGACAATGTGCCCACGAATATCCTAAGGGCCGGATCCTTTGAGGGTTTACCATCATGATAATAGTTTGTAATTGTCTCCTTCAAACCAGCCCATGTGGAAGTTGTCGGCTAAGATAGGAAGGGCGTTGGAATATACCGCCTTGTGTTTGTTGACCACGGTGTGTACCAAAGATCTTATAGCAGAGCAAGATAGACCTCTCCTCCGAAATCCAATGGACTGACGTGTAGTACGTGACGGAACGTCACGGCCGCCATTTCTTTAAGCGTAAGGGAGGGAGAGAGAGAGATCGAGAGAAGAGAGGGAGAGAGAGATTCGAGAGAAGAGAGGGAGAGAGAGATCGAGAGAAGAGAGGGGAGAGAGGGATCGAGAGAAGAGAGGGGAGAGAGGGATCGAGAGAAGGGAGAGGGATCGAGAGGGGAGAGGGATCGAGGGGGAAGAGGGAGAAGGGGGGAGAGGGAGAAGGGGGAGAGGGAGGGTGGAACGATAGCATGTTATAACGTTCAGCCGTCCCATTCCGACCAAAGATTATAGAGTAGAGCTCCTCTTGTATCTTTGATTGCAACCGCCGCCGCCGCCGAACGCCACGGCCCACCATTGCACCCAAAGATGATAGAGCAGAGTTGTATAATCTTTGATTGCACCCTTCTTCACGGCGGGCTTGTGATCTTTGCTTGTGATGTCTTGACAATTCGAGGGCTATAACGGGTAACAGCCGCCGCGTTCTCGGACTTGAATCTGAGCTCGAAAAATCTCGTGGTCACTGGGCCTAATGTGTCCCGCGGGCCATATTTTGGAGACCAATCCCTTACAAGAACAAAACCAAAAACGTACAGAAGTGTTAAAATTGTCTTTATTATAGTGGTAAGTAAAGATCTATTAAAAATAAGTCTACTAACTTTCTAATGTACCGACAAACCTAGTTTCACAATGGCCGTTGATGGGAGAACAGAAAATAACATTTTCACGACAGAATATCGACAAAAAATAATAATAATATTTTCTTTCCTTTCTTTTTTATCGGGGAACCTAAAGAATGACAGGTCTGGTCGTTTAGATTTACGATTAGAACAATTGATAGCGGAGCAGTGAGATGAAGATTTAGATGAGGACGCCATGACAGCCCAATAAAATGCTCAATAAAATGGTGTCGACAATCACACACGTCATACTACGCATTTTTCGAGGAGTGGTCTATCTTGCTCCTCTATAATCTTTGGTGTGTACTCCCTCAAGTGCTAGCTGAACGTCTGCCTGTGTTGGGATGTAGACTGCAGTTGTGACGATGGAAGTGAATTCCATTGGGAGGTAGAGGAGACGGCCCTTTCCGACTGGATATTCTGGTTGGGGGGAGCAGGAGGTGCAGGGGACCACCATGTCTTAGCATCATGAGGAATTTACGATGAGGCAGATCCTGCCATCTCTCACATTTTCTGATGATGCCATCTGATCCATTCAATGGATTGCGAAATCTTCCACTGGTGGGCTGATTCTGCAGAGCTGGGTGTAAGGCATGTCTCTGTGAAACAGTACACAGCATTCTCTCATGCCACTTTGATAAAGCAATCTTGCCCGTAGGAACTCTGCAACGGCTAAGAGGTTGCTTGGGAGGGGTGGGGTGGTGTGGTGTTAGTGGTGTGGCCCTGACCATTTGTCCTTACTTGGTGGTGGTTCTGGGTGGTCATGTTTCTGGGCACAATGACTTCCACCCTGGCAGTTCCAGGAACTGTACTTACAGTCTCACGGTCAGGAACTCTGTTCTGTCAGGCTAATTTATCTGTTAGTTACAGCACTGAGTTATACCGCTTTGCTTAGTAGTAGGAGTTTAACAAGGGTACATTAAAGGTTATTCTGCCCAGCTGTTGGCAAATTGACTATATAAAATTGTTGCCAAGAGACTACTTTTTTCAGTTTCTGGTAAGTCTGATCTTAAAAAAAAATTCCATCTGAGAACAATTGGACTTTCACTAAAGATTAGAATTTGGGCAGCAAATGCCTGCTGAAGTGCTTAATGTAAGCACTGAATTTGTGTACAGCAATGATTAACTAATGATTGATCTTGTGACTTACTCCACCTCAACTCCTTCTGTAGGTACTTCAGTAACTTCTATCAGTACACGACCTGCAATTGAACTTAATGTGAAGGAGCAGCTTGCTGCAGATCGGAGTTCACCTCATTTATTCTGAGAATCTCTCTTGTGGAATTCCAACTCTTTATTGTTCTGCTTTTTTGTTCCTTCCTCAGCTTCATCACTTGGTTATCAGAAATCTACAGAAAATGTGGTATCTGGAATCTGGGAATGTTTGAGTTTTCAGGTTATAAATCCTGGGACTGCGAGGATCACTGGTGAAAGGATTGTGCAGTGCAGCTGCCGCATGTGTTTTATTGGACCAGCTCCAGCCTTGGTCGGGAAAGAAGGAATGGGTGACGTTTCGGGTCGTGACCCTTCTTCAGGTATCGACCCAAAACGTCACCCATTCCTCCTCTCCAGAGACGCTTCCTGTTCCGCTGAGTTACTCCAGCATTTTGTGTCATGCAGTTCTTTCCTATAAGTCCAGCCTTGGTCTCGTGGACTCCCTTTTAATGTGAAAGAAAATCCCAAGGCACTTCATCATCTTCCAAAGAAGAGGATACAGGGAGGGTTGACTAATAAAAGTCTAGGTGGAAAATGGGGATATCAATGGAAAAAGGAGAAGATGGAGATTTTTTCCAAGGGAATTGCAGTTTGAAACTCGGATGTCTTGAGGTTTTTGTTTTTTTTTAAAGACAAAGTGGTGGAGTGACTCAGCAGCTCAGTCAACATGTCTTGTTCCAGAGATGCTGAGTTACTCCAGCACTTGGTGTCTTTTTTTTTAATAAACCAGCATCTGCAGTTTCTTGTTTCTACATTTTACTGCTCTAATCTCCTCTAGTTATGCCTTCTTGGAAGAAGTTCTCCTTATCCAGACATGCTGCCTGACCTGCTGAGTTAATCCAGCACTTTGTCTGAAGTTGTTGACTGAGTGGGTGACAGGGATTATTGGTACACAACGTCATAGATGGAAGAAAGCAGTTGAGCAAGAATTTGTAGAGAGGAGGGATATGAGCAACAGGTGAGACAAAGATGGTATTTAAATAAAACCTTGGCCAATGCAAATAAGTAAGATTAGGATTTTTTAAAAGAGCTGGAGGAAAATTTGTAAAGGATCAAACAAGTCGAGCCTGAAGACACAAACTGCTCAAGTAACTCAGCGGGACAGGCAGCATCTCTGGGGAGAACGAATGGCTGATCATCCCCAATCAGTACCCCGTTCCTGCCTTCTCCCCATATCCCTTGATTCCGCTATTTTTAAGAGCCCTATCTAGCTCTCTCTTGAAAACATCCAGAGAACCTGCCTCCACTGCCCTCTGAGGCAGAGAATTCCACACTCGCCACTCTCTGTGAGAAAAAGTGTTTCCTCGTCTCCTCGTGACAGAGATGGCGTGCCGATATCTTAGCCAGAGCTATTTGTATTTTATTTCCAGTCTAATACTGGTGTTGTTCATGGGTTCTGCTATTTGATCATGAGTCAGTGTTAAAAGTTAATTGGTGTTATTTTTCCTGCTAAAATCCAACCAAATAACAAGTGTCTCATTTTCTGGTGTGCTTTTTTTCTTCTATTTTGAATAACTGAACATGTACAAGTTATAATCAGAAGGAAAATAGAAGTTTGAATAAAAAAATATATTAAAAAACAAAATCTTTTCCTACAACCTTCTGCCACTCAGTTAGATTGTGGTTGATCTGGTACCTCAATGCTACTTTCCTGCATATTCCATATCCATTGGTTCCCTTTAAATCCAAGAGTATTTTTGTCTGTCTTGAATATATACTGAGCATCCAAAGCTCTCATAGAAAATAACTCCAAAGATTTGCTGTCCACTGGATGAAGAAATTTATTTTCATTTGTATGAATAGCTGACCCTTTACTTTCTCCCTGTGCCTCCTGGTTCCAAGGTAACATTGCTGTATTCTGATAAACCGAGTGGCATTTGGTTTGTTTCAATGCGATCGTCTCTCAGTCTCCTTGGATAAACGCACCATCCCCGGAATCAATGCAGTGAACCTTTTGTAGCGCACTCATCATTGGCTCCCTCATGAACCACAACGGCTTGGTCTTTCCACGCCCACTCTAAATTCCTCTCTGTCCCTAAGGCATTGGGCAGCAACACAAGCTTCTGGCCTCACGTTCATGGCTGCGGTGAATGGGATCTATCCCCCCCCAGCTATTCTCTCCACTCTAACTACCACATTCCTTTGCACTCCCTCAATTCGAAGGCTCTTTGTACCAAGATGCATTCATCCAAATGTAAACCAAGAATTCCTCTGGGTTAATATTACATACAGGAGGCTGCAGAATGCAGTTGAGCCAATACTGTTTCATAAGAAGGTTCTTTGATGCATCTGAAGTTGTGAATGCTCTGATAGTTGGATATGAATTGTTGAATTGCTTGCTTGGATGAATGGCAGGCATCCACAGCATGGGACAAATGCCCACTCTGCAAGGCTTTGGCTCGGACTTAAATTGTTTACAGAAAAGCTCACACCTCCAGTTAAATCGCAGTTACATCATTTTGACATTCTCATTATCATGATGCCTATTATACAGAGGAGTCCTTAATGTCCAGAATTATAGGCGATAATTTATAAAGTAATGTTCTTCAAAACAGTTTGAAATAAAGATTTGCTGCGCACATTCATGGCCTGTGTCACGGCCTGTTCCAGGTGAAGTAAAACAAATGGAGAGTTGGACTATTTGATGCATTGACGCCAAAGATTAATGTTTTGTAGACAAGATAAGAGCCAACCATATCTGGGACCTGGTAATTTCATGCATGCTCCACATTTGACCTGTAGAATAACAACAGAGCTCCATAATCCATCCTGTCGATCCAATTGCAACTCTCCAACAGAAAAGAGAGCTGTCATCCACACACCATTCCAACTTGGAAATGTATCGCCATTGCAGAATCTAAACCCTCGAACACCTACCCATTTTGAGACCATCGTCACCAGGAGGGTTGCAGTGATCTGGATGGTGGTTCACTGCTTCCTTAAAGGGAACCAGGGAAGAACAATAAATAGGACGTTGTCAGCAGCATGCACCCTCCATCTAGCTACCCATAACCTGGGGTAAAAATGGATGAGAGTTTGCCTGTGGTTCATATTGTTTCCCTCCTACTTTGTAGATTATATGTAAAGATGCAGAAATTTTTTGGGGAGGGATGATATCTGAGAATTATACATTAGTAATTTTCTGCAGAAAGGACTTTTTTCTTAAAATATAGTGAAAGATGTGTCTGGGGTTATTCTATAATTACACTTCACTCATCTCCATTCCCTAATTAACTGGTTGTATGTCTTGATTCAGTTATTGCTTGTTCTCTAAATTGGTCAGGCTAATCTTTTAGGAAGTTTCAGGTCACAGTGTTTCTATCTTGCGAACAAGATAAATGAAATGTTGCCTTTTTAATGTGCTGAAGGAATTTTCACTGTTGAAGGTTTCTGGCTATGTCCTGAAAGACACCCTTGGATGAAGATCACTGGAAGCGCTCTCGAAGACGAAGAATGAGCAGGGTGAGGATGACAAATGAAGTTCACAAGACCTATTCCTGGGATAAGAAGGTTATCCTATCAACAGTGGCTAATTAAATTAGATCTCTATTCTTTGGAGTTTGAAAGAATGAGGGATTCTCTTATTGAAGCATACAATCTGATCCATAAGTACTTTGTGTTATCTATGAGTACTGTGTTTAGAGGCCTGTTGTGCTGCTGGTAAGAATTTCTTTGTGTCGGAAGGAATGCAGATGCCGGTTTACGCTGAAGATGGACACAAAATGCTGGAGACCCGAAACGTCAGTCTCAGTCTGAAGAAAGGTCTCGACCCGAAACGTCATCCATTCCTTCCAAGAATTTCATTGTTCCTTTTACAGTACATATGGCAATTAAACACTTGACTAGACTCTTGACCGAAGATCGATGTGGAGATGTTTCAATTTGTCGGAAGATCCCAAGGTTGAGGGGCGAAGGGAAGGGAGCATACTATTAAGATTAGACGGCAATCACGTAAAACTGAGTGTGTATGAACTTCATCATGAATAGGATTATGAATCTGTGCAATTCATACCGCAGAGGGATTTTTGGTGCTAGCCCAACATGTATGTTAATCAGATGTAGATGCAATTTTGAAATATCAGGGACTGGTGAGCAATGAGGTGTTGCACATAAGAGGATATGAGCCCTGGAGCAGATCAGCCATAGTCGTATTGGATAGTGGGTCAGGCTAGAAAGGTTAAGTGCCTCACTCGTGCTCCCATTTTCTTATGTTCTTAAAACGTACTGTATAATGGGCTCTTTATCCCTTTGCTAAATATTGCTGAATTTCAGTAAAGCCATCCTTAATATTTCTTCAGGTTATCCGGTACTGTGGATACATTGGCTTCACTGTATCTGCAATACAGATCTCACTTTGATAAGCGAGTACTTGCAAACTTACTGGGACCAAGTGTTTGAAGAAAGGTACAACAGTTCCTGCCTGGCTTCCTACGAGTAAAGTTTTCCACACAGTAGACTGGTCGCTTTACATCGCTTGTTCCAGAGAGCTGTAATTTGTCTGCTCCACCAAGAAATACCACTTCAGCCTTGAGTTCAACTTACTGGAGATGTCTGTGATGCTGGAGCCTCGTTTGAATATTTGGAGAAACTCCCCAGCCATTTTTCAGCGATCAGTTTGTGAAATTTGGTGCTGACTTGTTAAACTAGATTTTAATGCAGCTGTTTTGAGTCTATACAAACATGTGGATGTAATCTTTAAACACAGTGGCAGTCTTTGCATGCTCTCAGTCAGCCTTGCACGCTCTCTAAATATCACAGATTTGTGTGGAGTTTCTTGCAGTTTGTTTTGTAGACTGTGACAATAACAAGCTGCTATTAAGTGGTTTCATTTATTTAGCTTCCAGAGGCCAGCATGTGTGTGCACAGTTCAGTGTGTGCTACTTCTCCAGCTGTTATTCTTATGCCATGGTAATAGACCTGGTATTCTTTTTAATGGATTTATGATATTTTTGTGAGTATAATAATCTACAACATTAGTGCAGGCAGAGGAAGCTGGTTCAAGGAAAAATGTAAAAGCACTTGGCAGATGGGAAGATTTCAATCAGATTGAGCTGGATATGGGTTCCAGTGTATGACATTTGGGGATATTCCTGTTTACAATTAGCAAGTATGTATTGTGACACTAGCTTAGCAATTTGGTGCAGAGTTTCTTGCCTATTAGGTAATAGATGCAGGAATGCTGCAAATTTATGTTGATGTAATCAGTATTATCAACTTACAATGCATAAGGAATTGTACCAGAATTGCTTGAGTCATTGCAAGTATTAGATGAAAGTTTTTGCATTGTGTTTTTGGTTGGGCAAGGAGAGATGGTTATTTCTTATTTGTAATATACTGGCAGTCAGAGTCATCCAAAATTGCTTTCTCAGTTACTATAAATCAGTTAAGAAATTGAATATTTACAACAATATCTTAGTTATTAAGTAAGTCATAGGAAAAACAATTTGACTATATATCATAAAAATATTTGAATAACCAGAACCCAAATCGTCCTGCACAATCTGTTGTAGTTCATTTTGTATTTTTATACCGAATATACTTCTTTACAAAATGTACAGGAAGGAACTGCAGATGCTGGTTTACACTGAAGATAAACACAAAAAGCTGCAAAACCTATTCCTTTTCTCCAGAGATGCCACCTGACCCGTTGAGTTACTCCAGCATTTTATGTCATTCTTCTTTACAAGATGTAATTGCAGATCCAAATAAGGAGAGTTTGTGGAATTTCTGTTACGAACACACTCATTCTTCATCATTGATTGGTTTGTACCTTTCAGTTTCCCAGTATGTGTGTTCCTGGTCTCAGCTGAGCAATTAGTAGCAATAGGCTTGCATTTTTTCATAGATCCAAAACAAAAGACATTGCTTTAATTAATTCTCCATTCTGGAAAATTTCTGGAAATGAGCCACTTGTTTGCAAAGACATTTAAAAGAGGAAAAAGCTTTTGTTACAGACCTTTGGTGAGAAGTAATATTTTGTCTGAGAATATGGAAAGCATGATTTATTTGTGAATAGGAAGCACATTTTAATCTTGGCTAATTACATACCTGTCTTGTAAAAAGCAACCACATTTTGGAATATATTATTCTTAGTTTAAAAATGTTGACTTAAAATTCCATTTGTTGTGAAGGATGGAGTAGCTCACACAAAAATATATGCACGGAAATGGAAGGAGCGTACTAATCACTTGAGATGTATTGATTCTTTTCAATCTGGGATTGTTTTTTGAAACTGGTTTTGAGTTTTTCCATTGCTGGGAGACCATTCTTCTGTTTAGTTATTTGTTAGTTCCAACTGTTAACTCCCATGGTTCATCTTCATTTCCTTGAGGTTTATCCGAACACAAATGCCATTTATGCTCTTAAGGACATGCATCATTTGTAATTTAAGGTGTAAACTCCTTCAGACACAATTATTTTACAGTATTAGTGCTGGATTCTAATCTCTTTGGATTGTATGGAATTAAATATGACTTCAATGGTTCAACGGTGCTTTATTAGTCACACATGCAAATGCCCTCCCTATCAATTGCTGATCAATTTCCAATCGATGCCGATCAATTTCCCTCCTGGGATAAATAAAGTCCTATCGTATTGCACAGTGAAATTATTTTTGCCTATATTACACATGCAGGCGCTGCCATGTTTTATTTCCAATTCCACAAAGTCCTGTTAGTCCACGCACTCTATTCACTGGAGTAGTTCCCGCGAACTGACGTCCCTCTGCTTCCAGGAGCAATGCAGGATATGTGTGAGTTTCCACAGGAGATGTGTGTTAGATTATCACAATTTAGTTATGCATTGAACCAGCCATGATGATGACTTTGCCAGGGTCAGATTATACCATGCACTGGTACACTTGCACCTGTGTGAAGGACTCCCATGTTCTTGAAAGTTTGACTAGTTTTGGCAGTACAGGACAAATCATAGAAACATAGAAAATAGGTGCAGTAGGCCATTCGGCCCTTCGAGCCAGCACCGCCATTCATTGTGATCATGGCTGATCGTCCCCAATCAATAACCCGTGCCTGCCTTCTCCCCATACATATCCTTTGAAATTACTAGCCCCTAGAGCTCTATCTAAATGCAGAATGGCCATCCAATGGGTCTGCTGTCATTCAGCAGTGGACTGTTGATAGATTCGCTCTGAATCTATAAGCTCTGAACTACATAGTGTTGGGGGGGGGGGGGGGGGCTATTTTTGTCTTTGCACTATTATTGTTTGTACTGAATGTAGCGGCAAATTTCGAGTTCTTGTGAGATCCCAGCCAAGTCTTGTGTCCCACTCTCTGGGACTGGCTCTCACCTCCTGTTAGAGGTACCCTTCCACTTTATGTAGCGGCAGATTTTTATATTGTTCAAGAGATGACTCCCTCTAGCCACTTAAGAGACTACATGGCTTTAGGAGAATGTTGTAATACGTATGTGAGCTCTCTGTGAGACCTTCAGAGCTTCTTCACAGATAAATCTTCATAACACAGTCTTTTGATTATTAGTTTCTTTATTGTTGAAGAAAAACAATAAGATATTCATCCGACCTTCTCTGACTCGTGCACTTTAATCTTCGTCAAACTCCAGCATATCACTTTAAACGTCAGAAAACTCCTTGTGTCTCAGCAAAACTCTACATGGTCGAAGGGTGTTCCTTCTGCCATGTAGCTCCGAGCTAAACTAAAACTAAGCTTCTGCGCAAGAAACCCAGCAGCAAACACGCCCCTGACTACATAATAAATCCCACCCACGTAATTACGGGCAGACTAAAATTTAAAGACAAGCGCCATAATTAATGACACACAAAATAGGCCACTACACTGAACCTTTTTTGTTGTTTATTCTGGTGTTTACAGAGTACTATGTTTACATATATGTTGTGCTGCTGCAAGTAAGAATTTCATTGTTCTATTTTGGTACATTTGACAATAAACCACTCTTGACTTAACAATAAAGCACTTGACTGGCCTTGATGATCTTCACTGTGCTATATCAAGCTCACTCATGCCCAGAATTGATTTTATCAAAACGCTCTGGCTCCAGACATCATCACATTCTTGGTCGAAACATTAACCAAAGAGCTGAATTCTAGAGTTGAGCTACGCATCGCTAACTTGACATGGACAGTACGTGACTTACTGTGATAGTAAGGAGATTTGTTTAAGTCAGTAGACAACTCAGTCGTATCTTGCTTAAGGGAAGAACATTTCATGCCATTCAAGTGCGAGTAAATGACTACCTATCCTTGATGTTTAAAATCATTATCATCACCACCATTATCCTGGTGGTCGCCATTGACTGAAAGCACAACAACACCATCACATAAACACTGAGGCTGCAAGTGCAGAGCAGATGAGAGGCTGGATATCTTATGGTGAAGGACCAAATTGTCCTATTTTAACCTCTCTTTGAGCACGATGAAATGGATTGAGTCATATATGGTACAGAGAAAACAATGTGTTAGAGTGCACAACAGTAAATCTGCAACTTCTAAAAACCCTCTTGGTGTACCTCAAGGTTCAATCTTGGGACCGCTATTATTCAGTCTGTACATTAATGATCTACCAAGTAGCTGTACATCAAATGTAACTTGCCAGATGTATGCTGACGATGCAGTTGTGTATGTACATGCCAAAAACAAACATCAAGCTGCACAAGACCTATCAGCTGCTATGATTAATGTGTCAAACTGGTTGCAGTTTTCTGATCTACATCTTAATGTGTCAAAGACTGTCTGTATGTTTTTCTCCAAAAAGGCAAGTACTGATGGAGATCCTGATGTGTTTGTACATGGAACAAAACTTAAAATTGTACATGAGTTTAAATATTTAGGAATCGTGATCGATTCACAGCTCTGCTTCAAACAACAGGTGAAAAGAACAGTAAATTTAATAAAATTTAATTTGTCCAACTTTAGATATATTAGAAATAATTTAACTATTGATTCAGCCAAACTATACTTTAATGCAATGATTGTGCCATACATGACCTACTGTATAACAACTTGGTCACTGGCATGTAAGTCCACACTAAAGCCTGTTGAAATTGCTTATAAACAAGCCCTAAAAACTCTTGACAAAAAGCCCAGAATGTACCATCACTGTAGCATCCTGAAGAAATTTGATCTGCTGAGCTGGGAAAACGTAATAAAATATTCGGACTTGATTTTGGTTTACAAAATCTTCCGTGGACTAGCCCCACCTCCGTTAAAGGACTTCATCAAGAAAAACACAAATAGGTCGACAAGAGCAGCCTCCAGGGGTGATTGTATAGTCCCGTTTAGGAAAAGTGTCTTTGGGCAGTCAATATTTTCATATCGAGCGTCGCAGACCTGGAACGCGATACCATGCGTCATACGGGATCTGCCAACCCTTACCTCATTTACCAAACATCTAAAAACATGGTTATTGCAAAATCAAAATTGCAATCATAATCTACCTTAAAATTATCCTATGGTACTCTTTTATTGCTACTTTTTTACTTTATTGTTTGTTTTGTTTTTGTTTTTGTCTTTTGTTTTTACCTTGTTTGGGATGTGTTTACCTTGTGTTGGGACTAAAGATGGAAATTAGCTACTGGCTACAATCTTGCATATTACATGCAAATGTTTATTAATATGCACTGTCCCTAATAAAATCAATTCAATTCAATTCAATGATTCACCTCCTGACACCTCCATATTCCACTCTCTTAAAGGCAATAAGGAATGGTCAATAAATGGTGGCCTTGACAGAAAGGTGCTACAAATGAATAATGAATGCATTATTTAAGCCTTCAAGAAATTACTATCAGATTTCAGCTCTCTGTTGTCCCAGCTCATGTAGAATGAACTGTGGAGCGTGAGCAAAGGACAAGCAAGTCTGATCAATGACAGACGAAAGCCTGGCCTTGGGCATGAGAAGGGAGGCAGTTTTCAACAGACAGGCACCTGACAGCGCTGAATAATAATTGTAATAAATAATCCCTGCAACTTGTGTCTACCTGACTTGAACTATTCTTTATTATTCCAATTAATTTACTATACATGTTTCAGCCAATTTTCCCCTCCTATCTGGCTTCTGTTTCTGTTGCCGCCACTCCTCTCCTTGGGCCTCCTGAAAGCTTCCAGGTTGAGAAATTGCCAAATGTTTTTTGCTGCTGGAGACCTATCCAAGTCAGAGGTGCTTCTCAATTTTTTAATTCCTGGTATTTTATTTGAAGATCAAATTTTGTAAGGCATCTTGGTCATCATGGATGTGTTGGGCTGAAGGGCCTGTTCCCATGCTGCATGAGTCTACAAAGTTTTCAAACATAACCCCACACACAGGGCATTGGTCATGCAACAGATGTGGGTAATTTTATATTGCGGTGGGTTTGCTGTGTATTGTTTTGTATTGTATATATTCTTCTTGTAATAATTGACTACATTTATTTTTGTTAAAAAAGGTGTCACGCACATCTAAAGTAACCTAGCACAGAGGCACATAGGAGTGGATAGGTTAACCTCTTGACTTGCTCTGCCATTTAATTGTGGATCAGGCTCCTGGGTTCCATCTCCTTCCCTTTAATGCACTTGCCTAGCAGAAACTCGCTGGTGTATAGGTTGACATTTTCTAATGACCCCCCTCCTTGGTAAGTTGCTGCAGGTGCAGTTCTTAAGATGGTAAATTACTAATTGCTAGTCCCCTTGTGTGAAAAAATACGTTCTAACAATGTCCACCTTCTAAAGATATAATTTCATACGCCCTTATTCTGGACTTCCCACCAGGGCAAATTGTTTATTTCCTTCGACTATAAATCGAGGATTTGAGAATAAAAATACTTCAATTAATTCAATCTCTAATACTCAAGGAAACACAGGACCACTTTCTGTGATCACTACTTTTTAACTCTTTCAATCCTGGTTCAATCTTTGCTACACAGGCTCCGAGATCCCCAGGTGCAGGAATCAAAACTAAATGTCCCAGTTCTGTTAATCTCTCAGGAGATCACTGATAGAACGTTGTACACGATAACCCATGCTATTCCAATATATACGCATTGTGACGCAAAAGAGGCCATTCAGCCCAATGACTCCATAATGCCACCCAGCAATGCTATCCCATTACCCCCCCCAAGCACCTCCAGTTGCAACCGTATTACATGATCTTGTGACCTGTACATCAACTCCCCTTCAGTTGTTTTGTTGCTAACTTGCATCATGGCTTAGTTTAAAGAGGCCAATTGACAACGAACGCATCCAGCAGAAACCAACACAGTCACTGGCAGATATAGACAAAGCTGGAGTTAATCAGCGGGTCAGACAACATCTCTGGAGAAAAGGAACAGGTGACGTTTTGGGTCGAGACCCTTCTTCAGACTCGAGTCAGGGGAATGGGAGATATAGCTATAGGGTGATTTCACGAAAAGTCACTGGATCATAGATCCTCACCCACGTGGACGCAAAATTTAACTGGGGTACAAACGTCACTTCCGGTACATGTTATTGATGCTGGAAACGCGTACTTTCACACCCGTTAAAAACCGCGAAAACGGCCCGTTTTTGAGTTGTAAATAACTGTGCCAGTCGGGGTGACCGCGAGGCACAGTTATCTTACTTTAGAGTCCAGAAGATAAAGAAAAACGAAGGTAAAGACAAGAGGGAGCTGAAGGGGCAACAACAGCGGAAGTTGTTAGCGGACATTCGCCGTGGAGATATAAAGATAGAAAATATCGGGAATTATCGCGTTTGCTCACTGCATTTCATCAAAAGTAAGGCATTATGTTTTATCTTTATTAATTTGTTATATAAAAAGTTATAAAGTGAAAAATCCATCATTAAAATTGCAAAATCTTCCATGGTTCTCAGGTGGGTTTTAACATGCAAAAAGAAAATGCTTCTGAAGCTACATTTACCATTTAAATAATCGTAAACCATAAATGCGTTTTGAAATGAATTTTACTCAGATGCAAGCTAAGGAATGGGATAATTGTCAGCTGTTAATTGGATAATAATAATAAAATGTCCTGATTTTGTCCAATTTGTACCCCAGTTAAATTTTGCGTCCACGTGGGTGAGGTTCTATGATCCAGTGACCTTTCGTGAAATCACCCTATAGAAGTGGTATAGAGGGTATTTAGGACAAATGAACGATAGATATGCAAAGAGCAACGATGATCAAGGAAATGTGGAGCCCACAATGGTCCATTGTTGGCTGATGGTTAGGGGATAACGAATTACACCACCTCTAATGCCTTTGCCAAGGTGATTGTCAGCCACATCCTTGAATCAGTATTTCATATGCTGAACGAATTTCATCTTGCTGTTAGGTATGGAGTCACTGGCAGAAGGTGTAAACTTCACACAGATGGCAGCTGATCTCAGTAACCTTTGTCCTCTGAGCTGTGTGGCAACGGCTCTAACTGATGCACCACCTCACTGCCACCATGCCAGTCCTATTACTGCAATTGGCTTTAGGTGGTAGGGAGAACCAGCCTCATTCTAAGCTACTATGTCTTCCTGTGTCAGGCCTTGCCTGCACGCACATTTGTCGGTGGGAGATGTTGGTGTTTTATTAGCCTATTGACATGCATTATCTTGACCTGAGCTACCGTAGAGCTGTCTGTTCACTGATAATCAGGTTTTCTTGTCTCCAGTTTCCCACACAAATTCCCTTTGGAGCTGTTTTGCTGGCAGCAGTGGAATTTCAGGCATTGCTCTTTACTGCATGGAGCACGAGTCTCAGCTCTGAGGCAATTTAAAAGTTTCCTTCAGGGAGCCATTAGAACAGTAAAGACTGCTTGCCCTTTGATTTATGAATAATGCACTGTGATGGGTAGATCAGAAGGAAGATAAAGTTACACAAAATACTGCCACTGGCACAAATAATTTAAACTTTGACTAGCAAATCTTGGGGCAGCTCAAAATACCTTAAACAATTCTATTCAGTTCTAACCTGCCATGCTGTACAGCAATCATTTTATACATCAGTGAAATATTTTATTACAGCAGTATGTTTTTCACAAATATTGGTTTCAGTCAAAGTGGTTTTTCGGAAAGAAGACCATTAGCACCATATAAAAGCAGTTCTTGTCAAATACACTTTAGGGCAATTGTTGAAATAAATCTTAACACCTGCAAAAAGGGCAAAACATAAATGCACAGAGGGTTACTTTTAATTGTATTTGTTTTGTAAAGTATGAATGGTAATCACTGGTAAGTCTGAAGAAGGGTCTCGACCCAAAACGTCACCCATTCCTTCTCTCCAGAGATGCTGCATGTCCCGCTGTGATACTACAGCTTTTTGTGCCTGTCTTCGGTTTAAACCAGCATGTGCAGTTCCTTCCTGCACAGTGGTAATCTGATCTTTTTGCACCATGCTCAATTCTTCATCAGATGACGGAGTTCAATTTGTATGAATCAGCCAGCTGCTGCTTCGGACCTGCTTTCCACCCAGCGTTAAAGTTGATTAGAAATTGCAATGTTACCCATATCAGTGGGTCTTCAGTACATCATGCTTCCATGGGTACAGCTCCATGAATGAGTAACGCTCTTTAGTTCAACAAAGTCTTATAGAATGTACCAGAATATACTGTGTAGGAAGGAACTGCAGATGCTGGTTTACACTGTAGATAGACATAAAATGCTGCAATAACTCCACGTGACAGGCAGCATCTCTGGATAGAAGGAATGGATGTCATTTCGGGGTGACTCTTCTTCAGACTCCCAGAATATTATATTTGACACTTGCTAGCCCTGCGGTGTTACACAGGCCTGACATTTAAGCAAACCCTTAATCCTTTCCTAAAATTAGGAAGTCATAGTACATACTGTAGCTGTTCGACACTACCATTATTTCATACAAGTTCCAGTCACATGCATCTTTTATTTGTCCTTGGGAAGTGAACATCACTGCAAGTCAGCATTTATTGCCCACCTCTAATGCATTCGCCAAGATGATGGTGAGCCACATCCTTGAATCTGCAATTTGTATGATGAACAAATGTCACCATGCTGTTAGGTATGGAGTTAGAGGATTTTGATTTGACAAAGGTGGTACGGGAATTAATTTCCAAGACTGAATGATGTTTGACTTGGATGGCATCTTCAAGTTGACTTCACTGAAGAAGGATCTCGATCTGAAACATCACCTATTCCTTTTCTCCAGAGATGCTGCTGCCTGACTCGCTGAGTTACTTCAGCATTTTGTGTCTATCTTCAGTGTTTCCATGTGTTTGGTCCATTTATGTTTCTGATCAATGAGGATGTCAGAATTTTGATTATAGGGACATATGAACATCAGGAAAAGTGGCCACGTGCTATCAAGTAGCCAATGCCTGACCCTTTTTGACAAGCATGTTGCCTGTTATCTAAAAGGACACAAACGTGCTGGAGTAACTCAGCAGGTTAGGCAGCATCTTTGGAGAACATGGATAGGTGACGTTTCGGGTCTGAAGAAGAGTCTCGACCCAAAACATTATGTATCCGTGTTCTCCGAGATGCTGCCTGACCTGCTGAGTTACTCCAGCACCTTGTGCCCTCTTCCTTATTAACCAACATCTGCAGTTACTTGTTTCTATATTACTTGCTATTTACTAACCTAAATCTCAACATTGTTCATGCCTTGCTGCATGCAGCCATTGGCAGATTTATTTCCCATGAAGTCATGACTGGAATTGAACAGTGTTGCAATGATCAGCTGAGCTCTGTTTCTGACCTTAAACTGTTGAAGTTTGTTTGCTTTGAGGCACTGCCTAGAGAATCTGTAGCAATATTACCGTGTGATTGTGGTTGTTGAGAAATATAACAGTGTTGCTCTGTGTGAGATATGACAGCGACCAGTGGAGAATTCTTCCCCTTGGTTTTCATTGATTACCTGAGAGGTACAATGTTACCTTAGTGGTCGAGAGAACCCACCTTTGGTCTGTTGTGAGACCCGATTGCCCACAAACGGGCTTTGGCTTTACAACATTACATCAGAGGTTACACTTTGTGGATAGTAAGCGGTTTTGAAAATTTGAGATATAATGAAATAAATTCTATAAATGGTTGTCGATCTTTCTTTCGCAGATAACCGAAAGGATGATCCAGTCTTTTGTGCCGATTATTTTGTTCTTTTTTGCCTGTGTATAGGATTTGGAAAATGTCCAAATATTTGGGTAGCTATCTAAGTTATCGCTTCACTGGAAAAGTATGGTTGAAGGAGTAGCTAGTTCTGGAGAACAGCCAGCCTACTCACTTCTCGCTGTATTGATGTGCATTTACTTTTAGACGTGTGGAGTGAATTGCATTGGCACAGTCATCGTCATGGAGTCATACAGCATGGAAACGGGCCCTTAGGCCCAACTTGTACAGGCCAGCCAAGGTGCCTCATCTGAGCTAGTCCCATTTGCTGGCATTTGGGCCATATCCCTCTAAACCATTCCTATCCATGTATCTGCATTAATGTCTTTGTGAGCTTCTTATTGTACCTGTCCCTTTGTGGAAAAAGTTCCCCCTCAAGTTCCTATTAAACTTTTCCCCCTCTCGCCTTAAACTTGGTTTGAACCCCTCACCGTGGGGAAAGAGACTGTGCATTCACCATATCTATTAGCCTCATGATCTTATACACCTCTATCGATCACCCCCTCAACCTCCTGTGCTCCAAGGAATATTCCACCTCTCCCTATTGCTTAGGCCCATGAGTCCTGGTAACATCATCATAAATATACTCTGCTCTCTTTCCTATAGCAGGGACTGCATCTTTCCTATAACAGGGTGAGCACAATACTCCAAGGCAGACTCGCCAACAACTAATACAACTGCAATACGATGCCCCATTTTTTATACTCAATTCCTTTACTGATGAAGACCAGCTAAACCAAAGTCATCTTCACCATCCTGTCCATCTGCTGTGCAAAGTCAGGCTTCAGTGAAGTAGTAGACTTCATGAAGTAACTGAGACTGATCACCTTCTGGGCATTTTTGGTGAAAGATGGTTGTAAATTTTCTCTTGAAACAACATGTTGTTTTAAAAGAGCAATAAATTTGGATTTGTTTGGAAACTGAAAAGCAGGCTCATCTATCAGGTACTTGGCCAAACCAGTTTAGGGTCTAGGTTCAGGAAAGGTGTCACCCAGTCGCTCACTGTTCAGAAGTTTTGATTTAGTTTACAGACACGTCCGGGTTATAATTTTCAATTCATGAATCTGTTCCATGTTTTAAATGTTAAGAAACCATTTGTGATTTTAGAAAAAGCTACATTTCTCCTTTACCAGAGGTAGACAAAAATGCTGGAGAAGCTCAGCGGGTGAGGCTGCATCTATGGAGCGAAGGAAATAGGCAACGTTTCGGGTTGAGACCCCTCTTCAGACTGACGTAAGGGTGGGGGGGGGGGGCGCGGGAAGATGAAAGGAAGAGGTGGAGCCAGTGGGCTGAGGGAGAGCTGAGAAGGCTGAGTTTCTCCAACATTTTTGTCTACCTTCGATTTTCCAGCATCTGCAGTTCCTTCTTAAACATTTCTCCTTTACCAATTGCATTCCTCTCCAATTCTGGTTGCAGAATCTGCATTTTTTTTTTAAATTAGCTAATTTTCTGAACACATTATTTGTAATGGTAATGGTTATTACTTAAAAGCATTATCCAAGTTTAAAGAGAATATAGCTCAGTGGTATTTGTCAACTGTGCATGCTTTGAAGACTAAAATCAAGCTTGAATTCATGTTAAATCTTGCAGTCTAATTACGCACATGGAAAATGTATCAACGTTGATTAAAAGATAATAGCCACGGGCAGCAAAACTGTAGCAGAACCTTCCAAAGATTTTTTTTCAAAAGAATGCAGCAAGTCCTGAATGTAGCTCACCTTAGCCAGTGGGTCATATGGATGGACTGCTTCCAGTGTCATCATTCTCTTCCGACATTAGCATTCACAAAGTTATTCTATCATGTACTGCTGGGAAAGATGGCACATAATTGTTGATCTTTGGTGTCAGATGAATGTTTAATCGGGCTATAGTAGATTTTTAAAAACTGTTATATATTATCTGTTGTGGATAATATGTAGATGCTAAAGCTATCAGTTTCTGTGATATAATTATTAATCACTCAATGTGACTATTATCATCTGTCAGGAGGACTATGAGGGATCAAATTACTTTGCCTCTTGCCTGTCCTTCTGAAGGGAAATAAAATCCCAAGATCTGTCTTCACCAAGTCCAAGACGTACATTGCAGCAATCACTTGGGTGCAATTTCAAGGCTCCAGTCTGATAATTACTCTCATGACTCCCTCAGGTTACTGCGCTTTAAGATGCCAGATTGAATGTTCGCTTGGCTCTGCACACATTTGTTAAGCCAAGGAAGTGAATATGGTGGATTTGAAAAACAGAAAGATGTCACTGGTTGATTAGTTGACACCAGCGAGTGCAAAAGGAGGTGTGTTGTCAGCTGTCTTCCAAGGTTAATAAGCTTCTAGTCTAAAATACAGAGACCTCCTCGTGTACTCCAGTAAATCATGCATGCTGCATGATCTTGACCTTTGTGCAGATGAACCCTTTATAGGGAATGAAGGTTGAATTTAAAATGTCCGGAGGCCTGTGGGGGTTTATGATCTTCAGAACTATAATCAAAAGAGAAACAATATTCTTTGAAGTGTCTTGAAAAACATTCATTCTTTGCTTTTTTTTTTTTGCTTCAAGTGTTTCAAGAGGCTTTTATTAAATTATGGGGAAGATTCCCATCAAGCATCTAATGAGACAGCTGCAAAATGGAAAGTTACAAAACAGTATGCTCCCAATAGCTTGTAAGAGCTTCCTTGTATTTAAATTGTAGAAGCTTGAGGATGCTTCCATTCAAAATACACATTCCACTTCCATATAGTCACTGGTGATTGCTGTGTATTTGAAAGTACTCCCTTCTGCTGCATGTTTGAATACTTTTCCTGCTGTCACTCCAGTGCATATTTGTTTTGTATGAATCCACACTGCAATCGGAATCTAGGTCCACTTTCCATTTCCTCTCCACCGCCTCTGCCTGTAATGTGGCTTCAAACATCAGGTGGATAGGATATCCTACTACTTGGCTCAGCTTCTTTCATGTGCATGCCAAACCTTTCACACTCCAACTAGTTAAAATGGAACTATTATGTTATAGAAGGTAGACATAAAATGCTGGAGTAACTCAGCGGGACAGGCAAAATCTCTGGAGAGAAGGAATGGGTGACTTTTCGGGTCGAGGCCCTCCTTCAAACTGAAGGCTATTATTTTATAGAATTTGATAGTGCTCAACAGTAGAGAGATAGAGTAGACACGCAGTTAACTAAACCTGTCAGCTGCCATCTTCTAATCACTGCATCATCAATGCTGGTTGGAATTGCCAAAAATCTTTCAGACCATTGAGCTTTGCTGTCTTTCAGCAGTTCAGTGCCAGTGTTATTTGTAGCTAATTCATTACCTCCAGCTAATCACCTGCAATTATCTCCAATAGCTTAGTAGTGATAAACTCCATTTACTTCCAAGGTAGCAGTCTACTACCTTGTATCCCCAGGAATTAAAACATTAAGCATAATTCAGCATATACTTTTGTTTATTATGGAGCGGTACAGGTGGAAGGTGGGAGAAAATTTCCTGGCTGTTCGTGGGGCAGTAACATTGGATGGACCCTCGAGTGATGGCAACCATCGTAAGAATGAAAGTGCGAAGAGTTAAGGATAAAATAAAATTGACAAAGTAATCTGAACACCTCCACTCAGTCTGCCTAGACCTACATGATCTCCCGGTTGCTAAACACTTTAACTCCTCCCCCCCTTTCCCATTCAGACCTTTCAGTCCTAGGCCTCCTGCAATGTCAGAGTGAGGCCCAATGGGGTGGTATGAACATTGACTTCTCTAATTTCAAGTAGCCCTTGCTTGCTCTCTCTCCTCTCTCTCCTCTCCTCTCTCCTCTCTCCTCTCCCTCTCCCTCTCCCTCTCCCTCTCCCTCTCCCTCTCTCCCTCCCTCTCCCTCTCCCTCTCTCTCTCTCCCTCTCTCTCTCACTCTCTCCCTCTCTCTCTCTCTCTCTCCCTCTCTCCCTCTCCCTCTCTCTCTCTCTCTCCCTCTCTCCATCTCTCTCCCTCTCTCCCTCTCTCTCTCTCTCCCTCTCTCCCTCTCTCTCCCTCTCTCCCTCTCTCCCTCTCTCTCCCTCTCTCCCTCTCTCCCTCTCTCCCTCTCTCCCTCTCTCCCTCTCTCCCTCTCTTCTCCCCCCCCCCCCCCATCCTAGGCCTCAGACAAGATTCACTGTCCTCCTGATTACATTTTACTGATTGTACATCTTGTTGTCACCTTCCCCATAGCTAACAATGAACCATTCTACATTCTCCAGGATCAACCTCCCCTTGATCTGTCATTTTCACACCTTACCCATCCATATCTCTATGTCCCTCTCTTTTCCCTGACTCTCAGTCTGAAGAAGAGTCTCGACCCGAAACATCACCTGTTCCTTCTCTCCAGTGATGCTGCCTTCCCCGCTAAGTTACTCCAGCATTTTATGTCTATCTTTGGTGTAAACAAGCATCTGCATTTCATTCCTACACAAAGTAATCTCCCTATTCCCTTTTGCCATATTCCAGTAAAAGCAGCTTTGTCATTCCTACTTGCTGCAACCTGCTTGAGACTGTCCTGTCTGATGGGTTGTCTGGGGCCTAGTGCCAATCCTGCTGGAGAAACTCCCTGGAGGAGTGAGACAAGGTTTACTGTAGGAACTGTGAGTTCTCACGTTTGGCTCACTCAGTCTCTCCAGGAGCAGCATCTCGATGGAGGAGACTGGGATAAGTCTTTGTTTGCTTCCAGGAAAAGGACCTCAAACATTTTCCAAGTAAGTATCCTCAGCTGTCATTTCGAACAGTGTTCTATGAAGATAAGTTTAGTTTAGTTTAGAAATACAGCACGGAAAAAGGCCCTTCGGCCCACCGAGTCCAGACCGCACATTAACACTACCAGACACACTAGGGACAATTAAAACAAAAACATTTATACATTTACACCAAGCAATTTAACCTACAAACCTGTACGCCTTTGGAGTGTGGGAGCAAACAGAGGATCTTGGAGAAAATCCACGCAGGTCACGGGGAGAACGTACAAACTCCGTACAGACAAGCACCCGTAGTCAGGATCAAACCCAGGACTCTGGCACTGTAAAGCAGTAGCTCTACTGCTAGACCACCATGCTGCCCTGAAGAGGAGGGCCTGAAGTCACACACATTCCTAACTAGGAGCCTGTGTGACTTCAGGCTTCTGTACCTCTTGCCTGACGTTAGCAGCGAGAAAAGGGCATAGCCCAGACAATGGGATCCATGAAGATTGGTGCTGCCTTCTGGAGGAATAGATGTTTTTGATGGTGGAGAGGGCTGTGGCCATGATGGGCCAGGCTGAGTCCATCAGTCTCTGCAATTGCTTGCATTTTTGTGCATTAGGATTGCCGTGCCAAGCCATGATGGAACCAGTCAGAATATTATCTACAATGCATCTGTGGGAGTTTATTTGAGCATCCAGTGACATGCTAAATCTCTTTAAACCTCTAAGAAAGTAGAGACGCTGAAATGCCTTCTTTGTGATTTCATCGGCACGCTGAGCCCAGGACGGGTCTCTGAGATGTTAATGGCCAGGAATTTGAAGCTGCTAACTCCCTCCACCTCTGATCCACCAATGAAAACTGGCACGTGGTCTCCTGACTTCCCCTTTCCAGTAATTACAAAAATAATTTGTTCTCTTAAGAACAAATCCTTCCTGTATTCCGTTCAACCCTTCAAGAATTTTGTGCATTTTAAACAGTCTCTTCTGACATTTACTATTCCAGAAACCAGTCTCACAAGACACAGGAGCCATTCGAGTCTGCTCTGCCATTCGATCATGGCTGATCTATTTGTTTCCCTCTCATCCCCATTCTCCTGCATTGGACGAATCCCCAGGCCCGCTATCATAGGGAGCAATATGCGGAATGCGAGTTGAAAAAATGACTGTTAAATGATAACACAAAATTAGTTTAGTTTAGAAAGAGAGCGTGGAAACAGGCCCTTCACCCCAGCGAGTCCGCTACAACCAATGATCATACATAGACTAGTTCTAGTCCACACACTAAGAATAATTTACAGACGCCAATTAACCTACAAAGTTGCATGTGTTTGAAGTGTGGGAGGAAACTGGTGCACCCGGAGAAAACCCACGCGGTCACAGGGAGAACGTAGAAACTCCATTCAGACAGCACCCATGGTCAGGATTGAACCCGGGTCTCTGGCGTTGTAAGGCAGCAGCTCTATCGCTGCGCCACTGCGCCAACCTCAATGCTACAATTTATCGTGTGACCAAAAATGCCAATGTAGTTTAAATATACTTAGTTTCACATGAACTCGGATATGTCCCTTAAAAGCAACGTGCAGTTCAGAATCAAGTTGAAGATGATGATTGCTGCAGATTCGTTTTACCTGTGCTTTACATTGGAATATTGAATTATTGTGGTAAATAATAGTTGTTTGGCCTAGTGTACAGAATGGTCTGTAGAAATTATTGCATAAAGCTGGTTACATAGGATGATTTCCATAAAGCTTATTTTGCATGGGTTCTCGCTAAGGAATTGCTGCTCCATGCATTATGTTGGAGGTTGCAAAGGGAATCAAAACTCCAGAAAATAAGAGTTCATGTTACACTCTGTGGAAAACATAATTTCTTAATACAGGCCACCCCTTGCTCCCATCATTAACTTGAAAATACAGAGACCTGAGATTATATAGAGACTTGAGATGATGGAAAGCTGATCACACTCTCATGAAACTACAAACATGCTATTTTAGCTCAAAGCATTTATTTTGTGTTTGTGCTTTTCATATAATGGATGTTCTTAAATGCATTTCCAAACCCCTGTGAAGCATTGTCACAGACAGAGTCACTGCTGTGACTGAGAAAGAGAAATGTAAAGGATGTGTAGGAAGGAACTGCAGATGCTGGTTTACACTGAAGATAGACACTAAAATGCTGGAGTAACTCAGCGGGACAGGAAGCATCTCTGGAGAGAAGGAATGGGTGACATTTCGGGTCGAGACCCTTCAGAGTCTGAAGAAGGGTCTCGACCAGAACCGTCACCCATTCCTTCTCTCCAGAAATGGAAAATATGTTGGAGGAAGTCACCAACAGCAAGAACAGTGTATGAAACGACAGAGTTGGTGGCATTCATAAAATAATCTATAATACTGTAATTAGATTCCTATTAAATCTTTTTCCCTTCACCTTAAACCTATGTCCTCTGTTTCTTGATTAACCTACTCTGGGCAAGCACATCTACCTGATCTATTCTTCTCACGATCTTATACACTTTGTACTTAATACACTAATTGTGCCAGATTTTACAAATGTTGATGTCTGTGCAAAGAGGTTGTTCAGTATACAAGTGAGTTTCAGCAGCCTTGATTTCCTTACATGAGGCTAATGGCTCGTGTAAAAACAAATGCAATATCCAGTGGATATTATACACACAGTCTTAATAGCCCCTGGCCATTGCCAGTCAAAGTGTAGAGGGAGCATTGAGAACCTTGATATGCAGAAGCTCTGTCTAAATGCAGAAAAGGACACAATTATTCACAAACTACCTAACCAGGCTATTGCAACCCACTGAACTGGAGTGGAAGTTCTCTTTGATTGAGCAACTGCCAGAGAAGATGATTTGATTGGAATATTTTTTCTGTTATCTCAAATAGCCCCTCCAGTTCTCTGGATTCATAAGTTCATAAATTATAGGAGCAGAATAAGGTCATTCGGCTCAACTCTGTCATACAATCATGGCTGTTCTATCTTTCTCTCTCAACCCCATTCTCCTGCCTTCTCCCCATAGCCCCTGAACCCCATATTAACCAAGAATCTATCAATCTCTGAGGTGGCTGTTGGGGTTGACCCACCGACACAGCAGGAGCTGCCTGGCGGGACACTTGTGAAGTGGTGCTCTCCTTCCACCATTTATGTTGGGCTCCAGTGTGCTGCTGATGCATGGATGCAGGCTGTCAGTACCACGCCCAACGTTCCCTCTCCATTTTGGTTATGTGCCAGAGATTCCCAAGAATCCGTGGAGTGTGTGTGTGTGTTTTTCCCAAGAAGCCTTTGAGAACATACTTGAATTTTTCCCTCTGTCTGATTGCTAATCTCTTCACATGACAAAGCTCTGAATAAATGCCTCTTTCAGCGATCTGGTATCAGCAACGCAAATGACTTGGCCAGCCCGATGGCTGAATGTAATTAGACCCACAGTAATAGCTGGGGAGAGGATGCTGGTGTTGGCTTACTTTTCCTTTTGGTATGTTTTGGAGGATTTGTGAGCACATCATTAGTCATACCTGTCACCTTTCATGGAAGACTGGTGTCATGCCCGACTGGCTCCAGCACTTTTTCTTGGCATTATACCGCTCGTCGCCACTAAGGAGCTTCCTGCTGGGAGTAGAATGAATTAATGCTCTTTTTGTCAAGAAAATCTGCCCCAGAAGAATTGAATATTCGCGGGTGTGTTTTGTGGTATTATGTATGGCAGACCATTGGGATCAAGTGAACCTCTTTTTTTTAATGCTGTTGGATGAGACAAGTCCTGTCATGTCAAGTCTGAAAGGTTCAGCTCTGGCCTCTGGGCATGTCAGGCTACACAATGCAATTTGTAGTAAGAGAGGGGTAGGAGTTTTCATGTTTGTTTGTAAAGCAGATAGCAAGGTGAAAACAGAATACAAGAACTTCCGACCAAACATAGACATGTATGTCAGCACATTGGTGAAATCTGGTAACCAAATCTGAAGTTGAAACCTAATATTTAGAAATGACTGGTGCAGCCTGTAGGCTTTAGATGTGAAGATAAATTGAAAGAGTTTTTTGGACTTTGCAGTAAGTCTGAATAAAGAATTGTATCAATTTACCATTTTCCCCACAGAGGTATTTGAACTTCTTTCACTCAAGGTAAACAGAAACTTGTGCAAAACCATCTCTTCCTTGGACAGGCCATCTTGCAAAGGTTCTAGAAGGAAATATTTAGCATTTGGGTGATAGTTTCTATCTATTTTCTTCAGGGGTTGTTAAACATTCTTATGAGATTGATGAGAATGTTGCCAGGATTTGAGGGCTTGAGTTACAGAGAGAGGTTGGGCAGACTCTGACTTTGTTCATTGGAATGCAGAAGGCTGGGTTGACCTTATAGTTTATTTTAGAGATACAGCATAGAAACAGGCCCTTTGGCCCACCACATCCATGCTGGCCACAATCACCCTGTACGCTAGTTCTATCCTACACCATAAGGACAACAGAAGCTAATTAACTTACAAGCCTGCACATCTTTGGAATGAGGAAGGAAACCGGAGCACCCGGATATTCGTATCATGAATGTTTGTGACAAAGGTTTATGAATTGCTCGAGTTTGTAGCAACGAACAGGAACCTAAAATAGTCTGAAGAAGGATCCTGACCTGAAATGTCACTGATCCATGTTCTCCAGAGATGCTACCTGACCCAATGATTACTCCAGCACTTAGTGTCCAATTTTGTAATACAGCATTTACAGTTGCTTGTGTCTACAGCTTAAAATACATGATTTTTGTGGTTTATGATTATTTCCTTTCTACCTCTTGCAGGTATTAGGTAAATTTGCAGTTGCTGTTCCCTCATTTTTCACGTGCATAGCTGCTCAACAAATAGTTGTCAAGCTTGTCATATATCAGGAGCATCACTCCTGAAGTAGCTCATGTTGAATAACCACACCTACATTCTCAGCAATAATTACATATTTTATTCAGCTGCAGGTACCTCCTCTATTTCTCCCTCACTCTCTCTCCATCTCTCTCTCCCTCACTCCCTCTCCCCTTCTCCCTCCCCCGCTCTCCCGCTCTCTCCTGCTTTCCCTCCGTCACTCTTTCTCGCTCTATCTAGTTCTATATAGTCAATGAGACTTGTTGTAGATCTCTTGTCACACTATCTTTGCACAACTGACATAACATTTCCATTGAGTTTGGAGTTACCTTGGTCGCAAAGTAGAGAAACAGGCCCTGCAGCACACTGAGTCCATATTGACCACCATGCTCCAATTTACTCCAAACCTGCACTTCTCTCATTTTATTCCATGTTCCTATCAACTTCCTCTCAGGTTTTAGCACTGAATTACATCTTGGAGCCATATTTAGTGGACAATTAAAACTGGTGTGTCTGGACACCCATATGACCTAATTAAAATGGTACAAGCTGTACGCAGACAGCATGGGAGGTCAGGATTGAATCTACATCACTGGAGTTGTGAGACAGATACTCTAGCAATAATGCCATTGTGCGCCCCTTCATTGTATAAACTCTCAACCATAAGCAAATGCGCCATGTATTAATTCCAGGCAGAAATCAATTAATACATTCTCCCTGAAACATGAAATGAAAAATGACATTACTGCATTATCAAAAAAAATGTAAAAGTTCATGACAATAGTCCAAAGCCAAAAAGGTGCATTTTTATCAAAGTTATGTAATGTTTAAGGATAAAATAGATAAAAATCCTTCAAATGCTCAAAGCTAAGGCTGTTTTTTGGTGCTTGACAGAGCAAACCTGGAGATTAGCATCAACTTTTGTATCATTTAGTTTAGAGATATAGCCAGGAAAAAAGGCCCTTTGTCCCACTGAGTCCACGCCAACCATCAATCACGTATTCACATTAGTTCTATGTTACCCCCCTTTCTCATCCACTCCCTATCCACTCTCATCCACTTGGGGAAATTTACAAAGGTCAATTAACCTACAAACTGGCACGTCTTTGGGATGTGGGAGGAAACCTCAGCACCCTAAGGGAGAACGTGCAAACTCCACACAGACAGCATCTGAGGTCAGGATTAAACCCGGGTCTTTGGTGCTGTGAGGCAGCAGCTCTACTAGCTGTGCCGCCCCTGTTGTCTTGTAGTTATTTAAACCCAGAGTGAATTTGTGTTTGGTCAATGCCCATTCTTGTTTATAACTCGAAAGATAGAAAAAAGAATTGTAAGCTGAAATAAAAATTGTAGATTTTGGATGATGTCAGTTTTTAGTACCTGATAAAAAAATCAAAAAACCTGGCTTAAACTTTTTCACTGCAAGCCTTTCACTGAAACAGTTTATTCAGTAGCACAATAATTTCAATGTGATAAACACGAATCCACAGTATTTTTTAGCTGTGGTGCATGTCTGCAAAATGATACCCTTTGTTAGAATTCCAGGTACAATGGTGCAAGAATAGATTTATCTGAACTGCAAATGGTTTCTGGCATGTGTGTAAAAGTATTTATATTACTTATTTCATTACTTTAAACTACAAAGAACTTTAAAACCAATTAAGTGCTTTTAAAGTGTAATCACTATTGTAGTATTGGAAGCACACTTGAGTTGGAATGCATTCAGCAACCTTTAATCAATAGTAATGTGACTGTGGTTAGATTATCGGATTTTAGGATAAATATTGGCCAGGACATCAATGTAGTAGTCGTTCAACAAATAATCCAGCAGATTGTTTAAGGGCTGTAAAGTATTTGTACGGATTCCAATGCAAACTAGAATGTCCCTGTTGCTGAAAACAAGTGGGCATTGTCACCTATAGAAATTGTGCTTAGCCACACAATACTGCCGAAACATGATGTTGGCCTACCCCACTGACATCATCGTGAATGTTGTTTGTGTAAGAGAAGCTATTTGAATATTGAAAGAAGCGGTATGAATATTGACTTTTCTAACTTCAAGTAACCCTTGCTTTTTCTCTCTCTCCATCCCTCCCATCCTAATTCTACGACCAGTCTGACTGTCCAGTGATTACATTTTATCTCTGTATGCTTCGTTGTCACCTTCCCCTCAGCTAACAATGATCTATTCTACATTGTCCTTGAGCTTCGTCCCCTTAGATCTCTCGTTTTCACACCTTATCCTTCCTTATCTCTGTGCCTCCCTTCTCCCCTGGCTCACAGTCTGAAGAAGGGTCTCGACCCGAAACGTCACCCATTCCTTCTATCCGAAGATGCTGCCTGTCCCGCTGTGTTACTCCAGCATTATGTGTGTATCTTCAGTGTAAACCAGCATCTACAGTTCCTTCCTACACAGCTTTTCACAGGTTTGTGCTCAGCAGTAACTAACAGTAGATGGTCAGCAGTAACTGACCATTTCTCATGGTTTTCCCACATAATGCAAGTTCTGAACATTATAAAATGGTAAATGTTATAATCTTCTTTTAAGATAAACTCATCCATAATCCGTGCCTGCTTTCTTTCACTCACACAATTTTATTTCTGTTCATTCTCTCAACTTTTTCTGCTTTTCAGATGGCTAGATCTCCAGAGATTTGAAGCTTTTAGTTTGTGCAATGAAACCAAAAAGAAAGCAGTCAAAAGTGTATACGTGTAGATACAAGGAACGGCAGACACTGGTTTACATGAAAAGACACAAAGTGTTGTAGCAACACAGCAGATCCAGCAATATCTTTGGAGAGCATGGACAGGTGATGTTTCGGATCAGGACCCTAGAGTCTAAAGAAGGGTTTAAACCTAAAACATCGCCTGTACATCTTCTCCGGAGATGCTGCCTGACCCGCTGAGTTACTCCAGCATTGTCTCTAAAAGTGCTTATTTGTCATGTGTTTGGGGAAAAAAATGGAAAAATGAAATTATTTCTTGCTGTTGCTTTGCAGACTAATTGGACGCAGCAACAATAATAAATTTATATGGCTATCAGTTATTCTCAATAAACTAGACCATGATTATACAGTACATAGAACAATAATAGTGATGCTAAGTCCATGGTAGTTCAGGAGGGTTGAAATGGGGAGGAAGGAGAGATTAGGTTTTATATTTTACTGGGGGGAAATGGTCAAAAATCTGTATCACATTTTGAGGATGATAGCAAATGCGTTTGCTTTTTACATTAATTTTAATATTTACTAGACCAAGTGCAGACCCGTTGGTCTGCTCCCCCAACACACCCATTCCCAACCCGTAGCCCCACTGGAGGCGTGGTCCTCCTGATCACTGCTTGCCGAGCCATAGTGACGTCATCAGTTGAAACTGGTCTTCAGTGAAGCTGATCACTGCTAGCCGAGCCATTGTGACATCATCAGTTGAAGCTGGTCGTTTAATTCAGTCTTTTGATTTTTTAAAACTTTAATTAGTAATAAGTCGAGAAATAAAGCATAAAAAGTTCAATGAAGGTGATCACTGCCTAGAGGGGGAAAATGTGAATCAGGATATGTAAAAACCTTGTGAAAGTTGGCACTTTTAAAGCTTTAATCATGAATAACGTGTCAAATATAGGATGAAATCTTCAGTGAGGCTGATCATTGCTAGCCGAGCCATTGTGACATCATCAGTTGAAGCTGGTCGTTTTAATTTCAAAGTCCTTTGATTTCTTTTAGAATTTTAATCAGTAATGAGTCGAGAATAGGTCGAGAAATAAAGCATGAAATGTTCAGTGAAGGTGGTCTCAGCCTTGAGGGAAAAAATGTGAATCAGAATATGTAAAAATCTTGTGAATGTTGACATTTTTAAAGCTTTAATCGCGAATAACATGTCAAATACAGGATGAAATCTTCAGTGAGGCTGATCACTGCTAGCCGAGCCAATGTGATGTCATCAGTTGAAGCTGGCCATTTTAATTTCAAAGTCTTTTGACTTTTTTAGACTTTTAATGTAATAAGTCGAGAATAAGTCAAGAAATAAAGCATAAAATGTTCAGTGAAGGTGTCTCGGCCTCGAGGGGAAGAATGTCAATCTGAATATGTAACAATGTTATCGTTACCGCGTTGTTTTTTTGCGAAGATGTAAAGACAACCGCATATGCACACACATATACACGCATACAAGATCAGACTTTTAATAAGTACTAGACCAAGTGGGGCCCGTTGGGTCTCGTCCCCTCAACGCGCGGTTGCGGGGGGGGGGGGTGACCTGCTGCGTCACACACACACACACACGCGCGCACACACGCGCACACACACACAAACTACCCCCACACACACACACTAACCACCCCAATATTATGCTCCTTTTACCCCATTCCCCGCCCTATCCACTCACGCATAGCCCTCAACTGCGTAGGCGTGAAAGTTTGGGGCTAATGTGGAAATTATAATTGTGAAAAAATTGTGCCCTAGGGATACAGTAAATTTATTGAAATGTTTTTCTTTAATGCTTATTTGTCCACATACCTGCAGTTCCTTTGTGAATTGTTGATCTTCTAGCCAACAGATTGATTTACCCAGTACAATAATGCCTGAGTTAACTACTATAGTTAGAAATTCAGAGTAAATTGTTTAGTTAGTTTAGTTTAGTTTAGAGATACAGCACGGAAACAGGTGCTTCGACCACCGGTCCGCGCCAACCAGCGATCCCGCACATTAACACTATCCTACACCCACTAGGGACAATTTTTACATTTACCAAGCCAATTAACCTACAAACCTGTACGTCTTTGGAGTGTGGGAGGAAACCAAAGATCTCGGAGAAAACCCACGCAGGTCAAGGGGAGAACGTACAAACTCCATACAGAGAGCACCCGTAGTCGGGATCGAATCCGAGTCTCCGGCACTGCATTCGCTGTAAGGCAGCAACTCTAACGCTACGCCAACCATGACCGCCCCTCAGATCTGATTAAAAGGAGTTATAGTTGCCCCTAGTATGGATAAATGTTTATATGTATATTTTTGTGAAGAAATGTAAAATATATACAAAATAAACCAATCCTTTTGTGAAATAAATCAGAAAATTGACTGAAAGAATGGCCTTCATCAATCAATGGTTATCTACTATTACTCTCAATATGGGTTAATTAATAACTTGAATTCATTTTTTCAGTATCTTCAACTTAGTTTGAAATGATGGTCCTACTGCAAAGGATTTACTGACACAAGTTGTTTGAAATGATTTTCTTATGACTTGCAACGTAAAATATTTTATGACTGTCCTTTCATGAGTCAGAATATATACATAACTGAGTAAACGTTTATGACACACAAAGTCCATTTATCTTATTGCCTGAAAGGACATGCAATAAAGTAACACAGGGCTTGTGTGATAGTTCTCCCACTGAAGTGGCATTGTGGTCAGGCTAAGTATCTTGCAAAACAGTTTACAACATGTGCTAGCAGACTCTGAGCAGTTTTCGTGGCATCTTGTACATTTTAGATATCTGAGAAGTAAAATCTCCTAAAATGAAAAGATGAATGCCCGCTTCCTGTGCAATTACCAAACTGCCAATAGAATTGTTTGCAGGAATGTCTTTGAAGTGTAAGATTTTATTAAATGGTTGTTAATTACAGGAAAAAAACTTCTGTTTTTGATGGAAGGTTTCAGCCTTCTCCCCAAATGCAGCTGGGATCTGAAGTGGGTTAGTTATTAACAGACTTCTCTACATATGTTTGGGAAGTGGTGAAACAAAGGAGTGCCCATGCATCAACAATTGGCTCCCCATTGTTCTACAGACAACCATCGTCATCCCACCTTTCAAATGAATAATTTACAAATGAATGTGCTGTTAAAAAAGGATCTATTATGAGAGCCTTATGTTACTCAGGGATGTGCCTGTACATGGACTGGGAACACTGGTTAGTGAGGCAGCAGAAGATTGCACATGCTGCTCAAAATGGAGGCAAGCTGGATGTGACTGCTCCATGCCGTGTCGTGTTTGGATGTGTTTGGCATTTCTCTTCGGGGAAAAATTCGGACACAATTCTGGGACTTCTAAAGAGCCAAGCACACTGCAATTCCAAGGAGTGTTTGGCCTAGCCACAATCATGATGATAATAAATTGCAGTTTAAAAGTTTCTATTTTATTTAGACAAATGGAATTGTCCAATCATTGCAAGATCAGCCTTTCAAACACTTCCACTTTATGAGAGAGGATTTGGGTTCTACTGCTGTAAAGGATATCAGTTTATTCAGAACATTTCAGAAGAGTGATTGGATTAATTTGTAGACATTGGGCAACTAAGTTATGATGAAATGAACAGGCTGGAACTAAGACTTGAAGGCAAACCTGATATGTCTTCAAAGTAATATAAAATATTAAGTTTTGGTTGACAAAGTCAGGTTGAGATAAGGCTAGAGAACAAAAATAGAAAATTCTCATTGCTCAAACGAGACTATGAAAAATCTTATGAAGTGGTCGGCATGTAAGATCTGATCCCCTAATGAAAGCTGATGATTTATTGTAAAAAGCAATTCTGAAAGCAGCATTCCTCAGTTTGTTCTTGCATTAAAACACACAGGCGACGGGGTTGAAAATTCAGTTTGGAGATTAATTTCCTCTATTGATCAAGTATACAGGAGATAACTTTTTGATTACCAGCATCGATGTTCGACATATTTTCCATCAATTTAACATTAATATTTTCCATCATTTTTAAGTTTCCAGCCTCAATATCCTTTCTCAGTTCTCTTACCGAGTTCTTTATCTCCTCCATTTCATTTTTCTCCTTAGTAGCCATCTCAGTCTTGGATCTTGTAGCCATTCCAGAATCCACTTCAGAGGTCTGTTCTTCAGTTTTCTGTGTTTTCAGCAGTTTTGAGATTGTTCTCTGAGGGCTCTGAGCTGAAGACGGTTTTTTCATTTAAAATCCTTTATCCTCCGTTTTAAATCACAGTGCTTACTGATGATGTCATCAGCGCGACGTCCCGGGGCTCCGGTGAGTTTTTGAATAGGTCCCGACCTCCAGACCCGATTTTAACGCAAAAAATCACGATTTTACAGCAGCGGAGCTAAAGGTTTTTACAAATACACAAGAACTTAAGAAAATAGGGACAGGAGTAGACCTCAGCCCCTTAAACCTGCCTTGCCATTCAGATAATCACGGCTGATCTACCCGGCCCTGAATTTTTGATCCCCAAAGCACTCCTGACTCCTGATCTTTCAAAGCTTTATCTACCTGCACTCTAAATATTTCTAATGGAATAGCCTCCACAACTCTCTGGGCAGAGAATTGCAGAGGTTCACCATTTTAAATACAACTTGGTGGAACCTATTAGTTATTTAGTATTTGAGATATTGTGATGACTTTTCATGCCTTTTTTGATGATTTCATCAGGATAATGCCTTTTTCATGATCGAGTGCCTGAATCAGCCTTTTTTTTGCCATTTTGCTGAAAGGTCGTGCTATTTTCCAATTGCAAATCTGAGTTTTCGAGTGATCTGTGCAAGGCATTCATTAATGCTGGAATTCCACTGTGGAAATTGGAAAACAAATCTCTCAGAGGTTTTTTAGAGTCAACAATACGGAAAAATTATGTTGACAGCAACTTCAGCATTGTTGTGCAGAAAATTAGAGATGAAGTTGCATGCAACAGAATATGGATCTTAATAGACGAAACAACCGATGCGGTGGGGAGATATGTTGCCAATGTGATCATCGGTACACTGGAGGCAGGTCAACCATCAAAGGAGTATTTGTTGACATCGGAAGTATTGGAGGTCAAACAGCTTAACTATTGCTCAGTTGTTTACATCTTCGCTTGCTGTACTTTGGCCAGAAGGTATAAAACACGAGAATGTTCTTCTGTTTGTGACTGATGCAGCCCCATACATGAAAAAAGCTGCTCATGATCTTAAAGTTTTATTCCCCTAAATATTGCATTTGAAATGGTCAGCTCAAGGACTTCATAGAATTGCCAAGCACACATGTAGCTTGTTTCCAAATATCGATCGCCTAGTTTCCAATGTCAAGAAAATCTTCCTCAAAGCACCGTCACGTGTGCAGTTGTTCAAGCAAATGGCACCCGAGATTCCGCTACCTCCTCATCCCGTTTTGACTAAGTGGGGTATATGACTTTCTGCTGTACTCTACTATGCTGCAAATTTTGAAAAGATAAAATAAATCGTCAACTGTTTTGAAGAAGACGACTCTGCTGCAGTCAGGATCGTCAGTGAAATCAAGCAGAAAAGTCCCTCCACCGCGATCTTGTGTTTATTGCTTCCAATTTTGCAAAGTAGCTAGCACTTCCCTTGAGAAATGTGACGAAACATTAATGAATAACTTGCAGGTTTTCAACAAAGTAAGTGACGATATTCGTAAAGTTCCTGGCGATGTAGGTAAAGACATACAAGGAAAATGTGATTGAGTGCTTTTAGCTAACAAAGATCTTGAAGAAATACAAAACATAGCTAAAGTTCTCAAAGGTAGTTGTAATGCACAAGATATCAACATGAATATAGAGTCTGTAGCTTATTTTGGGTATGCACCAATACTTATATACCAATTACCTCAGCTGAGGTAGAAAGAGGTTTTTCACAACTGAAGCATATTCTGTCTGACAGACGACATAGTTTAACACCAGATAATTTGAATTAAATGCTAGTAATTATGTGCAACCAGGCAACTTTGGTCATTTAATGTAGTATACCTTTATATTATCATTTTAAAACATATTTTGGTGGTGGAAAAACATGACTTTTTGTCAATAAATGCCTTTTTTGTAATTTTATTATGCCTTTTTGCCTGCATAATTCAGAGTTTTTTAGTGCCTAAACATCCTGGCTCTAGTGATGACAAAGGAAACTAAACAAGGGTTCATTATTTTGCAGATCTTAAACCAAACTGTCATCTTTAATTTCATGTGGAAGCAAGGAACTGCAGATGATGGTTTACATAAAAGGACACAAAGTGCAGGAATAACTCAGCGGGTCAGGCAGAGAGAACCCAAAACGTCACCTATCCATGTACTCCAGAGATGTGCTTTCTGTACATCTTTAATTTCATCTTTCATTTCTAAATCTGCATCCAAACCAAATTTAAAAAATACACTTCTTGTTATTTCGTTAGAGACTGGGTATCAATTAAGTGGCTGAATCAGTGTGACCTACTGAAAGGCGTGCTCTGGTCATGGCTCTCATCCTGAAATTCCGTCATCTTACTAGGTAGTTTATGCCACAGAATGGCAGCCACTTTTGTGAATTATATTATTGAGATATAGATTTCTAAATCTCATTACTGACAAAGCGTACATGCAATACTTCAGTTCTTAGTATTGTGATCTGTTGGCGTGCCTTGTCGAAACAAATGCACTTACCGTGCCAAGCAGTTTTTTTTAATGTAATGGTTTATAATTCATTTTTTAAAGAAGTAAAATGAAATAAGTATGCTTTGGCATATACTGGTACTGTATCATGTAATTCCTGATTACATCTCTCCCAAGCACAAAATACAATGTTTAAATACAAGGCTAGCTTGTTTATTGCACCTTGTTTGTTTAAAAATGGTTATGATTTAAATAATTTTATGAATCATAGAAACAACTACACAAAGGAGGTCAATTAGTCTTTGGCTAACTTCTCAACTGCAGTTATTCATTTAAACTAAGGAGAAAAAAAATATGACTTTCTCATGTTTAGAAGTCCACGGTCTCCTGCAGAGAAAATGAAGTCAGGCAACTTGCTCTGGTGTGTTTCATAGAACATAAAACAGTACAGAACAGGAACGGACCCTTCAGCCCACAATGTTTGTGCCAAACATTATGCCTAGCTAAACTGATCTCATCTGTCTATCCCTCTATTCCCTGCACTTCCATGTGCCTATCTAACAGCCAAACACCACTGTCGTATCTACCTCCACCAGAGCCTCTGGCAACACTACTCTCAGTGTAAAAACTTGCCCCACACATCTCCATTAAACTTTGAGATAGACACAAAATTCTGGAGTAACTTAGCGGGACAGGCAGCATCTCTGGAGAGAAGGAATGGGCGACGATTCAGGTCGAGTTCATCAGACTTTCTCCATCTCACCTTACAGCTATGCCCTCTGGTGTTGGACATTTCCACCCTGGGAAAAAAAATCTTATCTCCTTCTTTTGTAAATAGTTATTAATTGGCCATAGTTTTTCTCATTATACATGTATCAATTTTTGTTTATACAATTCCAGTTGTGAAATGGTCATGAACAGAAAGGGCATAGTACCAGAAAAATTATGGGAATTTTGATTTGGGAAAGGAAGTTTTTTTTGTAAGAATTATACATTTTGAACAAATACAGCTTAGACTGGGACCATTTTTGCAAACCATGTAATTAAGTAAACATATAACAATATCCTTGTGAATAATGAAAACTGCAGTCAAGGGAAAAAAGTGAGTTTCAGACCTCCCTCATGTGTAATTTATGACAAAGTATTTACTGCACTGAAACCGTCCATTATATCCATCTGCAGGGGTCTGTGCGAGACTCTTCACACTTCAAATGCTTACTGGGCATCACAGCTCTCTGTATTTTTATCCTCGATTATGACTGAAGGCTCTCTGTAATGACAACAATACCATTTGGTTTAAACCCAGCAAATGGAAATAGGCTCTGCTTTGTGACCATTCCAATTGTAGTAAGTATGGGAGACGTGCACCATACTTTTGTTACACCAAATTTAGATGAATTATTATATATTTTAAATATTTGTCTTTTTCACAAAGCTTCAAAGGTACATCATCAGGATATCATCCTGTTGAAAAATTAAGCAATAGAGAAATTAATTATGATCCGTAACATTTCCTTGCGTGATAGTTATTTAAACCTCTGAGAAATATTCCAGGATTATACTCCTGTATTTAGCAGATAATTGGCTTGTGATTGTGGTCAAGTATCAAACATATGTGATTATTTTAGCCTTTTTTACATTTTGTTCTGCCGTAGGTATAATCACTGATCATTCAAAAATAAAAAGTGCCAGAATGCAGAAGATAATGAAGGGTTTGATGTTGGACATTTTTGCTATAACTGTAGGTAAAGTGTAATTTGTCAAGTTTATGGAAGTGGTCCCTCCCAAGTGTGAAATAAGATCATTTCCACGTGAAACACCCTGCTTAAAGCATTTACTTGAGTCGTCCCACTCTATTGAGCTCCACCTGCTCTGTTGTAGTTCTCTGTGTGGGAGGCCAGGCTGTTGAATACTTGCAAGTAATTTCACTACAGTGGGCCATTTTACTGAACCCTCTTGTGAGCTCCTCCATTCTTTGCTTCTGCACACATTCCATCAGGAACTCGTTGGCAACTGGATGTTTTTTTACCCCTCTACACTAGCTTGATGATGTTGAGGCATTTTGATTCAATTGCAGCTATTTTTACATATTTGAATCCAGCATGCAATCTGATTCTGATTGCTGCTTCCAAGATTTCTTAAGATAGACACAAAAAGCTAGAGTAACTCAGCTGGGTCAGACAGCATCTCTGGAGAAAAGGAATAGGTAACGTTTAAGATCTAGACTCAAAATGTCACCTATTCCTTTTCTCCAGCAATGCTGTCTGACCCGTTGTGTTACTCCAGCTTTTGTGTCTAGGGTTTAAACCAGCATCTGCAGTTCCTTCTTACACATCTTCTCAGATGTATTCCAGTCCACTACCACACCATGTGTCAGTGGCATTACATAGACATTGGTGCATGGATATGTTCTATTTCAGGGTTAAATAAATCCTGCAATTAAAAACGTTTCCCCATCCAATTTCCTATGGTGCCATCCCATTTCTGCCTTCCCGAATAACAATGCAGGAGTAGGCACTGAAGATATAATTGATGCCAGGCCTCGGATTTCTGAAATCACCTGACACGTCATCTCAAGAGAGTATTCATTACAGTAAACTTTCCATTCTTGGGGAAAGTCATGGTATGATATGAAGATGTCAGTCAGTACAACTTAAGTGATTGCCACAATATAAATAAACTGTGAATTAATGTCTATTTATATCATTTTGCAGTTCATCGAATAATAAAACTTGGAGTCATTCAGTATGGAAACTGGCCCTTCAGCCCAACTTGTCCATGCCGATCAAGTTGCTTAACCAAAGTATTCCTCCTCGCCAGTGCCTGGCCCATGTCCCTTCAAACCTTGCCTGTTCATGTACCTGTCAAAGTGTCTTTTGAGTGTCATAATTGTACCCGCCTCTGGCAGCTCATTCCATACATGCGCTATCCTTTGTGTGGAATAAGTAGCCCCAAGACATATTAATGTTTCCAATATTAATTTAAATGGAGGCTACTTTAGTACACATTGTGCCGTGATTTTAACTTTAGATCTAAGTACTTCAGTTGGGGCTATTGTTCAAAAGCTAATATAACCATAATGCTGCTTAAAGTTAACATTGAGCCCTGGATAATGGCAAGATTAGGTGAAATGCTTTACCTAAAGAAACTTTTACACCATCAATAATGCGTGTCTTACACATATGTGAAATGAGTGATCTCTACAGAATACAAGCTTTATTCTGTAACAGACTTCAACTATGGATATTCTCATGTTACATTTTTGATGGCAACAGTAAATAGCCATCTTTATTCAAGTTGCTGTTTTGACATGGCTTTCATTTAGAGAATTGACAGTGAATTAAGTTGTAGTATGGGTCATTTTTTTGCGCATTTTCAATGGGGAAGGCGTTGACAGAAGAAATCAGCGTTGTTGTAAGATTTTTGTTATGTAAAATAAAAGCACTCCAGAGACACGTTTATATAGCAGTGGTAAATTACATGGATTGTAACAAAAGCTACCCAAGAGGGGATTACGAATCCATTGGATGCTACGTCATGGCTGGATAGTTTTGAGGGGAGACATGGGTCAGTGGACATGTTAAATGCAAGTCTGTTGTTTCCCCCAGTAAGGTAGTAGCCAGCTCACCATATTTTTTTTAAAAGAACAGTTTGGTGAATTTGAAAATTACAGCTTTGTAAATTTGTTCAGGAAATATTATTGGTTTTAGAACCAGTAATTACAACCCTGCAGAATGGCTTCAGCATCCTCTCTCTGGGAAGAAATGCAATCTTTTAGACATACAAAAGGAATATGAATACTTTAATCCCCCTTCCCATTCCCACACTGACCTTTCTGTCCTGGGCCTCCTCCATTGTCAGAGTGAGACCAAACACAAATTGGAGGAACAGCACCTCGTATTTCGCTTGGGCACCCGATGGGAGAATCTTGATTTCTCTTACTTCAAGTAACCCTTGCATGGCCCTCTCCCCATCCCTCCCCCACCCAAGTTGTACTAGCTTCAAAGTTGTCTTGTTGAGTATTATTGTCTGTAACTGGTTTTCACCTAGCACACAGCCAACAATGGCCTGTTTCCTTTATCATCGTTAGTTTTTGCATATCTTTCATTTCATGACTTACTGAGTTACTCCAGCTTTTTGTGTGTACCTTCAATGAAAACGAGTATGTTGACTTTCTGTGTCTATCTTCATGTTGACTTCAGAGTTGTTCCTTGGAAATATTGTGTCCAACTAGGAATTGTGTTAGATCCAGAACCTTTGAGTGAGATTTTAACGTTAACGTTGAATTGCTGAGATTGTACTGGGGAGTAGGGATGAGGTTCAGAGTTGCAGCTGTCCGGTGAATGGAAAACTCTGCACCGTGAGACTGTTGTTCTATGCTCTACAAGACTGCTAAGCTGGCATTGCTTTACCTCACGTTCAATACAAGGCTGCAAAGAAGCACATTATCTTTCAACCAGTCTGGATTGTAGTACTGACATTTCATTGATCTCAAAGGCCCATAGTATTTCATCTTTTCACGTAACAAAAACTAATGTGGGATCATCTGTGATTTTCCAAATTCAAACTTTTCAAGAAATCCTAACCTGGGTGTGTTAACAATAGGCACTCACGGACTTGGAGGAAGGAACTGCAGGTGCTGGTTTACACCAAAGATAGACACAAAAATGCTGGAGTAACTCAGCGGGACAGGCGGCATCTCTGGTGAGAAGGAATGGGTGACGATTCAGGTCGAGACCCTTCTTCAGGCAGGTCTTCTGAAGAAGGATCTCGACCCGAAACGTCACCCATTCCTTCCCTCCAGAGATGCTGCCTGTCCCGCTGAGTTACTCCAGTATTTTGTGTCTATATCTTTAGTCGCACATGGATGATGTCACTTCTCTTTCTACATTCAAGTTACCCCTACTTGCTGGTTCCCATTTGTGACAATGGGAGGATTTCATTATTTATTTACTGAATTTCACACTTATTCACACAACGACATCTTCAGTTTCTACAGTCTGATCTATGGCTTGAACTACGGATACTAAAACACTTTTGTGTTCCATGACTGAATCGTGACATCATGGAACATTTTCAGCTGAAAGGATCCCCCATGATGTCTTTCCTGAGATCTTTACTTATAATTTCTAATGTGCTTGTAGGAACGTAAGGCTAAGTAGATCTATAAAACTTCCATCTGTTGCTATTCCTGAGCATTTCAAAATCTGTTACATATTTAGTCACTTGAATCAAGTTCAATCAATGCTTAGTTGTGTTTGGTAAATCATTTTATTTTTAGAAACCACCTTGTTTTCACTTGTAATTTTCTATTGTTTTCTTTGTCTTTGTTATTTTCTCGTTTACCTCTCTCTCCACTCCCTCTACTTTGTAGAGTGGCGATTATATGGCACCGTTCTGTTCTTCAGTTTGCATTGTATATCAGAGATGCAGCTTTCATTTACAAGCAGTCTCGATCTGCTTGTGGAATGTGCCCTATTGTGGTGAACAAAACCAAAATAGGGAGAAAGCCCATCATCATTATGCACCCTTTGCCAGTTCAGTATTCTTGATGGCTTTTCGTTTGGAAAAAAATAGTGTTAGGTATTAAATTACTGAATTTAGATTTCAGCATAATAGACGATGGGCAGGTGCTGTTTAACCGCAACAAGCTGTTGTTTTGGGATCAACAAATTCACAACTCTGAAGCAGCACTTCATCTGCAGCTTGTTGAAAAGCTGCTTGCTGCTTTGGTGTGGCTTTCTGGAACTGTGGTCATGAAATCATAGACGATTGATTGCTGGAGTGCACCTCCTCCTTTGATCTAAATAATGTCACCTTGCATTTGGGACATAGCAGATGTACACCCAGAGCTCCCTTATCCATGAATGCAGTGCAGCACAGGAGCAGTATGGGCCCATATATTCAATTAAAACGTGTAGGAAGGAACTGCAGATGCTGGTGTAAATTGAAGATAGACACAAAATGCTGGAGTAACTCAGTGGGACAGGCAGCAATCTGAGGATTTCTACATGTTTTAATTGAATATGGGCCCAGACTGCTCCTCAGCAGGACAGCTGAGGGACAACTGGACTTCTTCAGAAGGGTCTCGACCGGAAATGTTGCCCAATCCTTCTCTCCAGAGATGCTGCCTGATCCGCTGAATTACTCCAACATTCTCTTCAATTAAAAAGTCAGGTAGTGCATTAATCAATTTAGAGCTGTTAGTTCACTACCACCCAAGATGAGTTTGACATCGTTGAGGTCCCAATGTAAATTACATTTAAAACATTTCTGCCAGAGTTGTACAAAGAAAACTTATTCAGTTGGAAAATGCAATGGGCACTGTTCAAAGGAGAATATCGGTCAGTTTTCTGAAGTGTCATTGGACAAGGACTTCACTTTATTTCTTTGGCAAGATGATGTGTCTCACATTGCTGCCTTTGTTTTGGATTCTGTGTACTGAATTGGTGTTCATCTGAAGTCATTGTGCCCTCAAGTTACTAAGAACAGAGTTGCCCAGTACAGTTGCCAGGGAATAAGTGACTGAATCTTTTGGAAAGGCTTTGACGTTACCATGGTACCAATGTTAATTTCAAGTTGGTGCTGGTGTGCTGTGGAGAAACTAGGGGGATGTGGAGGAATCTTTGCAAAAAAAAATGATAGGGAAACAATTGAAGGTGAAATGCTAACTCGGAAACAGCTAACTGGAGTTGCAACATATGGTTCTGTGAATTGCTGAAGAACTTGAGCCAACCCTCAGGCTTATTTATCCAACACTATTCTTGTCCATCCCCTAATCCTTTGCCCTTTGAAACCTACACTGATTTGTAAAGAAAGTGACAAAGGAAGGAAGATTGAACAGCATTTTGTTCTTTAAATTGACCATGTCTTCTTATCAGGATCTCTTAAATAAGCTTGCGAGTAAGTAAACCCAAGCAGCCTGACTGCTTGTGTAAACATAGCATTGGCTTGTACAATAACAGTTTCTGGTTGCGTTTTAACAGTGACTTGCCAGTGGCCAGGGATGATCAATGCATTAAAATGTGATTTGTTTAAACAATTAAGATTGGTGATTAGTCATTATCTGACTGAAAATGTTGCACATACAAACATGAATGCTTTTAAATACCCCAACAATCCACTGCCCCTAATTGGTTTGCAATATTATCCCATTGTCACATAAATTATTTTCCTGAAGCTGCCAAAACAATGGACCTATCGCCTACTTTTGCAGTAAGGTTATCGCTATATTTCTAAACGTTTTGCAATCAATGCTGAAATAACTGGACTAACTTTATTCACTGTGTCACTGAAGTTATCTGATCTTGTTTATTTTTGTATCTCACAGAAGTCCCAACTTAATGTGTTTTTGTTTGTGGTTTCTGGATTGCAGGAGCAGGTCACCATAATGAATACTCACTCCCTCCCAACAACATCACCCCTTCTTTGGACACCCTGTGTGTAGGGGAGAGGGTAGGGCTGAAGATGTCCTCATTGGGTTGCTCCTGGGCCTGGCCAAATTGGCCATCCGCGAGTCACGGCGCCAGGCGGTGGAGGGCTCTACCCAAGCCGGCTGCCTGCCCCTTTTCCGGGGTTACGTCCGTGCCCGGGTGGGGTTAGAAAGGGAATACGCCCTGTCCAAGGGCACCCTGGGGAAGTTCCGGGACCGCTGGGCTCCGCAGGGTGTTGAATACATCCTTGACAAAGAGTATAAGATAATTGTACAGTAGTTTATTAAGGATATTTGTTTGTATTGTATTATGTAGCAATGTTACAAAATTTTGAGATTTTAAAAATCAAATCTGTAATTTATCCCATCAGATAAAGCATAAAAATAAGTTTAATTTGACACCTAATTCACTTTCATATCTCAAGTATTTAAAAAGTTATGGCCATTTTCATACTCGGAAATTAGCATCTTGTTCCCTATTGATTTTCTATGGACATAACAAAAAAGCTGTGATCGTGAACAGTCAAAAGCCCATAACTTTCTTAAAAATTAAGAGAACTGAATGAAATTTTCAGTTATCATAGATTGAAGCATTCTGAAACAAATATAATATAATCTTACTTGGATGACCTGAAATTAAAGCATATAATTAGTTAGTTACCTAATTGTAGCTAATTTCAGACTTCAATTACTAGATCTAAACATCTATCCATTTCTTAATAAATGATTAACATTTTTAAATAGCCTAAATGTCCAAATAATATTCACAAATAATTCACAATAAAACATGATTTTTAAATCTCATTTACATTAATTTATAGACCAAATGGAAGGAATTCAGTGTTCAATTGCTGTAAATAAATGCCCATTTAAATCAGCTTTCCAGTGGTTCCCTGTGGAACGCGCTGGTTTAGAACGTTCACATTGCGGTAGATTTGTGCCTCAAATGCCCAGAAAAATACTGCGGGATATAATGGGCCCAAAATGAGCTGCTCGCAATATTAAACTTTGTATAAAGGGATCTTTAGAAGCCCTTTTTAATGTAAAAATATACAGTCTAACTTCAATTATTTGCTTTATGAGACCCTGCGGTTGCTGGCGTTCGCGGGTTTAGAGATGGATTTTTAAACTACTATAACTATTATACGAGGCCTTTAAAACTAATAATAGCTTTTGCGACGGGGTCTTCCAGCGATTTTTCGTTAATAATTAACTAGGCTGAACATCTTCGATTTGAACAGCCTAGAGAAAATCGCGTTTTAAACCCGCCCCCCTCTAAACGGCGCCATAATCGCGCACACCCCCTGCGGCAGATTTTCAACGACGCTTCAGGTAGGCTTTGCAACATACCTATATTATGGTGGTGGAATCTGGTTTGTTTTATTGTAGTGTAATATCATTTTTTAATAATCAAATACATTTTTTGAATAAAACCCCCCCCAAAAAAACAACATCGCCCCTCAAACAAGGGCAGGATAGTTCATCAAGGAAAGCCATTCACAAATTTTGGAACTTAATTTCATGATTAATGCTGGCTCATTGCTACAATTGTGTTAATGAGCAATGTGTAGGAAGGAACTGCAGATACTGGTTCACACCAAAGATAGACACAAAATGCTGGTGTAACTCAGCAGGACAGGCAATGCTGCTTGTCCCACAGAGTTACTCCAGCATTTTGTGTTGATGAACAAGATGCATATCATTTATATATGCATGAGATTCAACTAGTACATAGTAATGATAGATTGTAATCCTCATGTCAGTTTTCCATTCCTACCCAGTTTATTCCCCTGCATCTCATAAAGCACCTTGGTTACACAGAGACGTACACTAATCCAGCACTCAGAAATTGGTGGACTTGGGAGTGTATTGAAAACATAAAAGTGGTCCAGCTTTTGCATTATGTGGACAATTAACGTAGCTATTTGGAGTGAATTACACTAACAATTATATAAGGTGAGAGCTAGGCTGTTGGGCAATGAATCCTTTCTCGAAGATTAATTTTCCTGAGGTACAGAAACGTTGTGTGCGGTCTGCATGAGTTGCTCTATTCCTTGAGCTTTGGAAATACTTATACAGCTTTCCTATACAGTTAAATTTGTAGCGTATTTACTGTAGATCTTGGTTCAGGGTTGGTCTCATATTTTTCTACAGTGGGAACCTCATGAAAGATGTGAATGGATATGACCTATGTTCGCTTGTGTTTGCTGACTGAACCCAGCAGTATTAAATATTAGCTAATTTAAAAGTAATTTAATTTACTTTAAACAAAAAAGAAGAAAGTATCAATATACTTGAGTTTGGATAGCATTCCTTTTGAGGCAATGCAATGTAAAACTTTGTATTCGGCTTGGGTAGCTTACAACCTAAATGTATGTCATTGAATTCTCCAATTTTAAGTAATCCCCCCCCCCCCCCCCCCAATACCAGGTCTCCCTTTCCTGTGCCCCCTCTCTCTCCCCCCCATTTCTCCCACCAACCCACACCTCCTTCCCATCCACCTGTATCCCTCCCTCTGGCATAAGATTTCACTCGTCCTCCTTATCTGACACCATTTTGTCTCCTTTTCATCTCCAGCCTTTGTTACTTACTTTTGTTTCAGAAGTTGTTAACATTTAGACTAAGTGATTGGCGTCAAGGTGCAGAGGGTCACAGCTCCCTTAATGGAGATGCACCACCAAGTCCATGGTTACAGAAATCCAGCTTCTGTATTTGATACAGCTGAGATATTTGTGAAGTCTCATGATGGAATGTCCTCAAGCTTGGATCTATGGCTCTACCATTTGCTCAAGAGCAAGGCATCTGGCATCTGGTGTGGTGAGTGAAGGACATTGACCAAAATGTTTATTGTTTCCCTCTCCACAGAATATTTCCAGCATTTTCTATTTTATTCAAATGAGGGCAGTATTTCTGCAAACCACCATTTGATAAGTACAGGTATTTCAAAGTGTATGCAGTATTAGAGGTTAGCACGTAATATTATTTAGTTTCAGAATAAAGTGGCATTACTGTGTAGTGTGTCAGTACGCAACTTTGGATAGGCAATCCTGCTTCAAGAACAGCGTTCAGCAAATGTGACTACAGAACTTCTTCCTTTCACTCTGTAGAGGTGAACAGGTGGATTTTACCCCTTTACAGTGAAGATAATGTTGATGAAAAATAAATACATGGCTTTTATTTTCTGCCCAGCATTAACCTGCCAACAAAATGATTTGCAAACAACCGTAAACTGAGTCATACTGGCTTCACATTGTTGTGGTGCCATGTGTATGAATCCAATCTTTTGTGGCTAACCTGCAATTGGAGATAACAATTAAACGATGATGCCTTTCCTGTTAGGGCTTTTCTGTATGCGTTATTTTTCCATTATTTTCAGGAAATCCCAGGTCTATGGATTCCATAATAATACTGGATCTGGTACATTTATTTTGTGAAATATGTTGACACTCTTTAAAACCGATGCTAGGGATGGGTGAGGGAGGGAGGAGGGGGGGAGGATAGTAGGGTGTATCTCCATCTTCCTTTATCTTATTTCTCTTCTTTCCTCTCGCACTTCTTTGGCAGTTTAAGGGTCTTTTCTCTCCTTTCTTTTATTTTTCTTCTTTTTCTTCATTCCTTTCTTTTTTCTCTTTTTTTGATTCGGGTATTAATGTTAAAAAATGAAGCTGAACGAAAATTGTATAACTGTCATGTCGATTGCTTTATTCTTGTACAATTGCTTCTAATAAAATAAATTCAAAAAAAAAATTTAAAAAAAAGGTTGACACTGTACATAAACCCTCGAAAACGTGAGGTGATGCTCGGTGCTCATTCCGTGGAGCCACTCAGATTGATTGATTTATTAAGGAGAAGGTTGTTGGCTGAACTTTATTGGGATAATTTGATTTGATATTCATGTTGAAAGGTTTAAGAAGGCAATAACATTTTAAAGCTGTTGAAATGTTTGTGCTTGATAAGACAATGCCAAGTCAGCATCCTTTGAAAGTAAACATTTATAATGCAATAGGCTGTTCATGATAGCTTAATTAAGATATGTTTGAATGTATTCTATTACCCGTAATTCAGGGCTGTAGTCCGGGTGGGAGGAGTTATGGGGAGAAGGCAGGTGACTAGGTTTGAGAGAGAAAGATAGATCAGCCATGATTGACTGACGGAGCAGACTTGATGGTCCAAATGGCCTAATTCTGCTCCTATCACAAAAAAAAAGATATAAGTATTCAGTACTTTAACAGAGTACTTTTCAGTACTGGCAGAAAAAAGTGTCTGCAACTCTCTCAGGGTCCAATGTTTTAAAAGAGGCTCAGTAGATCAGACTGGAAATACAGCTTTCCCTCCCAGCAGTCTCACTAATTGTGTTCAATAAACTGTTTAATTTTAGACTTCATTGGTTAATAGTCCCGTGACCACGGTCGACAGAGGCTGAACAAGTTGGAGCAGCTGGGCACCTACCATTTCAAACAAAAACAGTGGGGATGTGGGGGAAGATAATGAAAAAATATCATAAGAAAAAGTATTGCCTCCTATTCCATCTGTAAGTCTATCTTTGCATGGCCTGAGTGTCCCAGTGTTCAGGTGTTTGCCCTTTTGTTTCAGCGGAGTAGAGTCTCACAGCTGCACTTGGCTACACTTGGTCTGAAGAAGTATATCGATCCGAAATGTCACCCATTCTGTCTCTCCAGAGCAGCTGCCTGATCCGCTGTGTTATTCCAGCATTTTGTGTCTATCTTCGGTGTAAACCAGCATCAGCAGTTTCTTCCTGCACACTAATGTAGTTGAATTTGAGGATTTTTTGGTGGCTGTTTTGTTGTCTTTCAGCTTGCAGTGTCCTTCCATGCACATCTCATTGTAGAGGGAGGGCTTTGTTTAAACCTTTCATTGAAAGGTGACATATTTGGTACAACACACTCGATTCTATACTTGCGGAGTAACTTTGGTCATTTATTCAACTTTCTGGAGTGAGAAGAATGTTGAATAACGCCTCTGAGGAGATCAGGGTTTGCTGATCTAAGACAAATCCTTCAAGAAGACACTTCATGGAACAAAAGAGCCACAGAAGGTACACAAAATTGCTGGGGAAACTCAGCGGGTGCAGCAGCATCTATGGAGCGAAGGAAATAGGCGACGTTTCGGGCCGAAACCCTTCTTCAGACTGATAGGGGGTGGGGAAAGAAAGAAGGACAAAGGGAGGAGGAGGAGGAGCCCGAGGGCGGGCGGATGGGAGGGTGGGAGGAGACAGCTAGAGGGTGAAGGAAGGGGAGGAGACAGCACGGGCTAGCCAAATTGGGAGAATTCAATGTTGATGCCAAAGGGACGCAAGGACCCCAGACGGAATATGAGGTGCTGTTCCTCCAATTTCCGCTTTTGCTCACTCTGGCAATGGAGGAGACCCAGGACAGAGAGGTCGGATTGGGAATGGGAGGGGGAGTTGAAGTGCTGAGCCACCGGGAGGTCAGGTAGGTTATTGCGGACTGAGCGGAGGTGTTCGGCGAAACGGTCGCCCAACCTACGCTTGGACAACAAAAGAGCCACAGATACTGGATATACCCAAAGACCTATTTTAAGTGCTAGGATGTGAGGAGCATATTGAAGATTGTACGAAGGTTTTGATCTGCCGCTAAGTTACTCACATAAACAACAATAAGTGATGCATTGGGAGGGTTTTCATTTATTTTAGGGTGATCCATGGGTCAACAAGCAGAAAATCTTCCGTTTCCTTCAAAATTGTAAACTTAAAAAAAAATAATGGCAATACTAGTCTTAAATGCAGAGATGTATTAACATAGGAATATGTCCTATATCGTATCCATCTGTTTCCTAACATGGGAAGATCCGTGTAATCCCTGTACACTTCACAAGCTATGAATTACTTTCAAGGAATGTACTTTATGCTTACCAAGGAACATTAAGCATAATAAATGATCTCAGATTGTGTAGTACAACGGACTAACAGTGAGGCTTTCAGTAAATTATCTCTGTTGTCAATAAGGTATAGAACTACATTTTAACAGATAGGAAATCCAACATGGAAGCTACACAAAATATTTACAGGCAACCAGAATGTACTGTCTTTGTATGCCGATTCTCTACAGCTTTCCTGGCTGTGCCTGTGTAAAGGCAACAATCTACTGAGCTGTGATCACCTATTCTTCTGCTCCAAGGCCCTGCATGTTTTTTGATGACATGACAGGGTGATGTTCTTTTCCTAATACTGATATCCCCTTTCAAACTGACAGCCCTCTAGTTGTTTCTTGGATAATGATTAGCAAGCTTTGGCCGAATCTGCAATCTTCAGGATGGCTTAGATACTCTTTAACTACCCCTTAGTTAGAATACTAAGTGATGAGTAGAAACGAGAAATAAATGTTGGAGGTGCACACTTGAAGAGCAAAGAGCCAAGTTAATATTTTATCTGTAAGCTCTTTGTTAACCTTGCATTACTCATGTAAAGTTTCTGTTTAACTCTGAGGATGAGGGATGGGTCTTTGTCGTAATTGTTGACAGGCACCAGCTGGATTGAAAGTTGTAGAAGCATTTTAATACGAGTAACATGGAAAATGTCTCTTTCAAAAGATTTAATATTAGATACTCGGTTACAGTATAAGCAGGACAATAGTAACAATAACCAAGTCACGTCTACCGAGTCCACGCTGACTAGCGATCACCCCATACTCGAGCATTATCCTGCACACTAGAGATAATTTACAATTTTTACCAAAGCCAATTAACCTACAAACCTGTACATCTTTGGAATGTGGGAGGAAACTGGAGAAAACCCACACGGTCACAGGGAGAATGTGCAGACTCTACATATAGCATCCTTGGTCAGGATCGAACCCGGGTTTCTAGCGCTGTAAAGCTGCAACACTACTGCTGCACCACTGTGCCACCTCGTAGCCAATTATATTTAAGATTCTCACAAACAAGAGATGCGTTTTAATTAACCTACAAAACACTCTATGAAATGCTAAATAATGATTGCAATCTACATGTTTGATTGAAATAGCTGAAATATGATAAATGAAAATAATATAATAACACAATTGAAATTCCATCCATATTAAATTGTTCTTGTCAGAAAATTATAATATGCACTGTATTGGAGATGTGAAAGGTTTAAACTAAACGACTTCAGCATAACATGTTCTTCCCCAGCTAGAAACATTATGTTAATACATTTCTGCATGGGTAAATATTGCCATTAATTTGTTTTAAGGATACTATTGTTTAAGAATATTATGGCCCATGAATCACCTTATACTTAATAATCAGATTGTTTGTTGATGGGATAATTATTGTCCAGTACACTATTAAAATAGACCTGGATTTCATGCAGCAGGTTTTCAATAAATTGCAGTAAAACTGAATTTTTTAAATCTGTTCTAGTGATTTCAATAATTCTGTAGAAAAGTCTGCAAACAGTGTCATTGGTGAAGGCACACGGGTTGGTTCACTGACAGAAACAACAGAATGTATGCATTTAGCTCTACAGTATATACACAGAAATCAGTATCACAGCATGGACCGATAGTTTCATTGTTATTGCAGCCTCAATATCCAGCGCACAATTTGCCAAAGCACATGTGTTTTAAAGATTTACTGAGCTCTTGTGCAGTTTGAGGTTTTTGTGTATTGACCTTAATAACTTGAATCAATATAAATTTTTGCATATGATAACCCTTGGGTACAAGCAGTCTTTTATGCCGCACTGGTGATCTCTCCAAATGCAAGTGTCAAAGCTTTCAGATAGTCTTGAAACTAATTGCTAACAGTAGTGTAAGGTGTTACCTTAAAGCAGATGTCAATCCAACTTAGAAAATACTTTGATCAGAGCATAATGTTTTGATCACTTGACAGATGTCAAATTACTTTCTTTAAAATTACTATGTTATTTTTACATTACTCTATTCATGTGGGACTGGAATAGTTTAAAGCAGTTTTTTTTTCAAAAACACATTGTGCTCACAATAAATACTGTATATATACTCTGGATATGTAATTATCTTTCACTGTTACAAACAATTCAATACTTTCACTTGCAGTACATCACATTGCTATGATTTCATCCCCACATGTTGCATCAGTGAAACCGGAGAGGCTGTTACTCAGGTCCCAGCCCCTCAGACCCCAGGCGGTGGACCTTACCCCCAGAGCTGGCGTGGTGGCAGCACCAAGCCTCGGTGCCTCCCACAGCAATTACTCCTGCAATCACGTGCAGGCATCACCTTGTACCGGAAGACCGTAAGTTTTAGAAGGACCAAAGTGTGCCTTCTGCTGAGTCGATGACCTTCCAGCAGCAGTTGATTTTGAGGATGTGTATCCTTAATTGCTGCCTGCAGAGCACAGAGACCTGTATTATGCAGCTGCTCAGGGTGGATGTACAAAGATCATGTCCCTCAACCTTTGGATAAGTCTTTGTCGAGCAGAGAGATGTCAGGGCAAATGCTCTCTCGTGTGTTCTAGCTTTCTCTGATTTACTGTTAATTTTCCGAGTACTGTTATGAATTGAATTGAATTGAATTGAATACTTTATTGTCACATGTGACAAATCACAATGAAATTCTTTGCTTGCAAACCCAAGGTATGCAAATAGTCGCCCATAAAGGGCACTTACAAATAGTCGCCCATAAAGGGAACTTACAAAGTATCCCCGTGCCAGGTCCCCCCTTTGTTCTTTCCCCCTCCCCCAATCTCACGGCGGTCCCCCCACGCCGTGTCCTCCATTGTTCTTCCCCCTCCCTCATGGTGATCCCCCCCCAGGCCGGGTCCTCCTTTGTTCCTTCCCCCGGCAGCGGCGTCCTCACTTCCACGTGTTCGTCCTCATCCATTGGTCGGCGCCATCATCGACCGCTGCACCAACCTCTCCACTAACGCTGCTGAGTCCTCTCCGGACGCCTTTGTGGCGTCGACCCAGCCCGAGCTACGGGCCCCACAGACCCAGGGGCCGTTGGCCAAGGGCTTCATCGACTCGCGAAGCTCTACCTCCGACCCACAAGACTCCGGCCTCGGCTTCTCTGTGGCACTGAGAGGGCCCCATCCCCCACCACAATCATCTGACTACCTTGTTGTGTCTATCAGCACCACCTACAATATGAGAACCTCTTCTATAATATATTTATCATGCCTGTTGAAGTTATTTAGTGGACTTGACATTACATTGTTCGGTTTATATTTACTTTTTGGCAAATAGAATGAGCCCAGAGTGCAACGACCCAACAAAACTGCATGTGTATTGACCTGTCTTCAGATATGACCTAATTATGGGCCAAGGAAAAAAAATGCTTCTCCTCCACGCCCGCATTCGTAAATTAATTGTCCACACTGGTTTGTGTCTTTGGGGTAACAATGTTCAGACAAGGATAAAGAAGTTTTTCACATTTTCTTTGATCCTGATATCACATGATTATGAATTTCACACTAGTTATCAGAAATATAAGGAAAAAATAAGCATAAGTACAAAGCGATATAGTTGCCAGATTTAGATGGGCTATTTGAGGATTGGTTATCGAGTTTACTGGGGAGAGATGCGGATTCTATAAAGAATATATAGGGAGATTACAGAAGGACGCAAGAGTCACAGGTTGTTGTAGTGGGTGACTTTAACTTCCCCCAATATTGACTGAAACTTTTTCGGAACAAGAAGATTAGATGGGGCAGTATTGTTTGGGTATATCCAAGGAGGTTTCCTTAAACAAGATGTGGATAATCCGACTCGAGGAGAGGCCATGCTGGATCTTGAGTTGGGAATCGAGCCTCGCCAGGTGATTGGTGTTGTGTTGGAAGAAACATTTGGAGCTAGTAATCACAACACCATAAGTTTAAGATTGTTTTGAATATGGACAGATCTTAATGTTGGGGGAAGGTTCTTAAGTGTGGCAAGACGGTTTACAATGTCATTTGGCAGGAACTAAGGAGGGTAGATTGAGAGCAGTTATTGGGGAAGTCCACAGATGATATGTGGGAGTCATTATAAAGGCCAACTGTTCGAAGTGCAGGATCAGCATGTACTTGTTTTACTCAAAGTTAATCCACTCCTAATCCCACTTTAAAATGGGTAAATGTGTAGGGAGCAACTACAGATGCTGGTTTACACCGAAGTTAGACACAAAATGATGGAGTAACTCAGCGGGACAGGCAGCATCTCTGGATAAAAGGTGACGTTTTGGGTCGAGACCCTTCTTCACTCAGGATTAAAATGGGTAAACCTATGCCCCTAAGCGCATACTTCTTAAATAACTAAGTGAACAATATGCAGAAGTGGTAAATGATTTATTGAGCTCTGCAGCATACTGTACTTGACTGGCTGCAGTGTAAGTAAGCGAATACCAGTTGTGTAACAAATTAAAACATTCATTGAATATTCCAGATCAGTAGAATGGAATTCAATCCAGTCATGCAAATTTCTTATCACTTATTCAAATAGTATTTCAAGTTTCATCTTGTATCTCTACAAAATACATTTTTCCCTTATAGGTAATTTTGGCCCCAAATTAGAGCTCCCCAGAAGGAAAGTAAATTCCATGAATAACTCTGGCACTTATTTTCCCCCCACTAACTCCTTGCGTAATGATACTGATGGTTTATCATCCCTCTAATCAGACCACTTTATAATCACTGATCCATGCTGGTGACCTCAATAATAGCAACCTAAATCATCTTTATCACTAAATACACCTGAAAAAGATAGGTAGATATCCTGTGTTTACAATAGAATCATATTGCCACAATTTTCATATGTGAAAACGTGGCACACATTCATTCTGAATAAGTGTGAATAAAATGGTCTGACCAGAGGAATAGTAACTTCTTGAAATATATTAAGTAATTAAACCCAAATAAGGGCCTGTTGGCTCCCTTTGTCATTTTGTGTCATTGTGAATAGTTTAGTTTATTTTCGAGATACAATGTGGAAACAAGCCCTTCGGCCTCCGAGTCTGCGCCAACTAGTGATCACCCATACATTAGTCCTATCCTACACACTAGGGATCATTTACAGAAGCTAATTAACCAATAAAACTTCTTGTCTTTGGAATGTGGGAAGAAATTGGAGCACCCGGAGGAAACTCAAATGGTCACAGGGAGAATGCACAAACTCTGAACAGGCAGCACCCGTAGTCAGGATCAAACCCGGTACTTTGGCGCTGTAAGCCATCAACAGTACCGCTGCATCACTGGGCCACCACTGTGTGAATAGTTTTGACTAGATTCCATTTCCGTTAGGAGGTAACAACTGCTCTTTGACAAGAATATGTATTGACACCATCAAATCTGCCAGAGTTAGAAGCAAGGATGGTTTTATGGTGGGATGCAGAGGAAACTTGTCTATTTTTATATAATCTATTTGCATTAAACTTGTTAATGTATGGCATGCTCGGGAATTTGGTGGTGCCAGAGCAGCAGATTATCTGGAGAAGTGTCTCGACCCGAAACGTCACCTATTCCTTCTCTCCAGAGATGCTGCCTGTCCTGCTGAGTTACTCCAGCATTTTGTGTCTATCTTTAGTTTAAACCAGCACCTGCAGCTCCTTCTCACACAGATTATCTGGAACATTGAATGTTATTAATAATTCAACAGTTGTTAAATTTGCTTTTATTTTAATCTTACACAGGAGAAAAGTAGATTTTTCAGTGAACCTGGTGAGTTGAAAGTGAGTGCAGGAACCGAGGTCTGCGGAGTTTAAAGGGAGTGCAGAAACTGGGTCCCCTGTGAGTTTAAAGGGAGTGTGGGAATCGGCACAGAACAAGCTAAACCATCAGGACTTCTGAATACTGGGAACGCAGATTATTGGAGATTTGTTGTACTCAGCAAATAGACTCTATTTGAAGGGCATGCTTGCAGAGGTCTGCAGCATCTTTGTTTTTCACACAAAGACTTTCTGAGAACTACTGCAAACAAAACAGAGAAAACAAACAGAATTTCAGGAATGTCCGGCAGACCAGGCAACACCTGTGAGGGGAAAGTCAAAGTTAAAAGTTCCAGGTCAACGACCTTGGACAACACTGGAAGGTTAGAAATTAAATGTGTTTAGCTGCAGAGAAAGGGAAGGCTTAAGAGGGAGACTTAAATCGTGCTTGATTTTGAACTTTTCCTTGTTCTAATGGAAGAACAATAACCTGAAATTGTCTGAAGAAGGGTTTCGGCCCGAAACGTTGCCTATTTCCTTCGCTCCATAGATGCTGCTGCACCCGCTGACTTTCTCCAGCTTTTTTGTGAACCTGAAATGATGATTGTTTCTCTTTCCTCCGATGTTTCTTTGCCTGCTGAGAATCCTGAGCATTTTCTGTTTTATTTCAGATTTTCAGCATCTACAGTTTTTTGGTTTCTGGTTTTAGTAAGCAAAGCACTAGGTAATGGAGGGTAGTCAGCTTACAAACTGCATTTCATCAAATAAGGCATTATCTGTGTTTTTTCTTGATTCCTTTGGCATCTAAAAAGTTTCAGAAGTGATAAATCTGGCTGTAATTTTTTTTAAATCGTCCATGGTTCTCAAGTGGGTTTTTACATACAAAATGAAAACGCATCTGAAGAAAAATTTACAGCCAGATTTATCACTTCTGAGAATTTTTAGATACATTAAATGCAGTGAGCAAACGCGATAATTCCCAATATTTTCAATTCCGACATCTGCACAGCCAATGTTTACCAAGCACTTTAGCTGCGGTTCTCCCTACAGTTCTCGCTTCTCTAACAGGTAGGAAAGTACGCGTTTCTTGTATTAATAACATATACCGGAAGTGACAGATGTCCTCCAGATGGATTTAGCGGCTCCGTGCGTCGAGCCCTATGACCCAGTGACCTTACGTGCAACCCCCTTATTATGGCGGCACGGTGGCGCAGCGGTAGAGTTGCTGCCTTACAGCGCTTGCAGCACCGGAGAACCGGGTTCGAGCCCCACTACGGGTGCTGTCTGTAAGGAGTTTGTACGTTCTCCCCATGATCTGTGTGGGTTATCTCTGAGATCTTCGGTTTCCTCCCACATGTAAAAGTTGTCTCTAGTGTGTGTAGGAGAGTGTTAATATGCGGGGATCATTGGACGGCGTGGACCCGGTGGACCGAAGGGCCTGATTCCATGTTGTATCTCTAAACTAAAACTAAACTAAAAATGATTGCTGCTCTAATGGGGTAAATGCAGAGAACACTGCCTGTAAAGAATGGAGCAACATGGCAGCTCTCCTCTACTCGTACGTGAAAGATTATTTTGAATTTTATCGAGAATAGATGGCACTTTCTGTCACTGATCTCTGTAATTGAGAACAATGGAGGACCTGTCATGGGGGAGGGGAAAGAACAATGAACAATGGAGGACCCCGGCGTGGGGGGATTTTGTGAGGGAGGGGGAGGGAAGAACAAAGGGGACCTGCCGCGGATACCTTGTAACTGTCAGTGCCCTTTATGTGGGGACTATTTGCATACCTTGGGTCTTCAAGCAAAGAATTTCACTGTGTCTTGGCACATGTGAGAATAAAGTATTTATAAAAAAAGCAGAGAGACTGGAGTAACTCACTCGCGAACATGTGGCGGCCATGTGGCGGCTGCATCATCTCCTGCAGTCGCCTAAAAAGTTGCCTAAGTGGGACAGGTCCATTATCCTTGCGACCCACTTGCACAGACCAAAAACTATCTCTTCTGACAATAAATTAATGCTAAACTGATTAGCTGTCATTTTCATTCTACCTGTCAAAACATTTGGACATTCTGAACTTGCGGTATTTTAGATCTTTCATTGGAATATTTCTGTGAATCCTCACTAAAAGCAGCTACATGCCACTTTATCCCATTTACGTTTAGTTTTGCTGAATGAAATTTGAGACTGCTGAATAGATGAGCAAGTCCCTACATGTGCTTATGGCTTGCAGCATATAGAAACCAGTTAAATAAATTGTTTAGTATTGTACAGTCTAAGCCTTTTTAAATGATACTCCATTCTAAATAGCTAGCTCAGGGAGACTGTGCAGCGTGTTTCTTAAGGGCCTGTCCTACGGGCATGCGACTCCATGCGGCAAGCGCGACCTAACGTGGTCGCTTGAGCTGCACGGCCTCGCGGGGCCGGTCCCAATTCGATCACCGGAGCCGTATGGAGTTGTGCGGAGCTGGTCCCGACATCGCGCGGGGCTCCGAAAAACTGACCGTGTTCAAAAATTCTGTGCGGCAACGGCCCGCCGGCCCGCAGCCGCCTTGACGACGTATATCACGCGCGAACTTCCCGCGGACTTCGCTCGCACTTCGTGTCACTCACTCGATCTCCACGCGGCCCCCGCTTCTGGTTAGGTCGCGCTTGCCGCATGCAGGCGCATGCTGGTGGGATCGGCCCTTTAGGTCGCGCTTGCCGCATGGAGTAGCATGCCCGTGGGACAGGTCCTTTAGTTGAACAAAATAGGAAGGGACCACGTTTAATCTGTGCACAGTCATCTAACACCCAAAGTAACAATGTCCCATTCAGG